>NW_007729446.1:34664-53597 GCF_000696425.1 Galeopterus variegatus | reverse complement strand
AAAAAAAAAAAAAAAAAAAAAAAAAAAAAAAAAAAAAAGGATAGCTTGAAGCTCAAGGAGTCCTAGTCTCAGGTGCCCAGTCCCCCTGGGCAGGTCACATTCAGGCACAGCCTACCTGTAAAGGGATGAGGTGCAGAGAGTGGAGGATGACAATCATAGAAGAGGAAGCAGATGTCTGTCCTCAGTAGCCTCCACCCCAGGCAATAAGGCAGAGCCTCAAGGCCACCATGGGTGGTGCTGACTGCTGGTTCTGTGTCCTTCCCGGATCCCTGTCTACTCCTCATTCTCACTGGTAACGCTGACGTCCCAGCAAAGGGAGAGAGGAGGCGATGGAAGAAGGAGTCAGAAAAGATACCCTCGTAGCTTGGCATCCCTCCCAGGCCAGTCTTGGTCCAGAAGCCCCTGTGGCTCGGGTTTCAGAATCCTCCTGCAGGCCATCCTGGGTCAGGTGATTTGCCCCTTTGTCTCTCATCCCTACAAACCAAACTGCCCTCAAGGAGACCAGTGACTTGTCTAAAACCGCGTCTTCGAACCGTGGTTCCCTCACCTGTAAAACAAGCCGACTGATTTGAAGATTAAATGAGCGAGCCGTAGAAAGCACCCGGCTCGTGGTAGACAGTCACTAAATATTAAATCAATGGGTGAAGGACGAGAAAGCGCGGTTGGTGCAAGAGGTCTGGAGGGTGGCGGGTGGGAGGCTGAGGGAGAACCCAGGTCGAGTGCAGGGAGCGGGACACAGCACGACCGGCCGAAATCGGGGGCAACAGCCCGACCTCTTGGGCAGGGGTCTGCTTCAACTAGCATTATTGGGGAAAGTCTATCCAAGAACAGGAGACTTGGCAGATGAGAAGGACTCGGCCCAGGACGAGCTGGGAGAAGAGCATTCTCGGTGGAGAGTGAATGAATGAAGTCCTGGATGTGGGGGAGGATTTGGTTTGTTCTAGAGAAGGAAGGAGAACCATGTGGTCAGAGCGCAGTGTAGGGAGGGAGAGGGATTGAGCGGGGTTGTGAAGAGGGAGCCAGTCCAGCGTGGCCATGAAAAGGAGCCTGCATTTCACTCTACCCCTGCCCCTCGCCTCGCCACGCCACGCCCCCAGCACCACCCCGCCCCTTGGCCCCGCCTCCGGCCCCACCCTGCCCCTCGCCCCGCCCCAAGGCCCGGAAGCGAAAGCCGCTCCGCCTCTTCCGAGCGGGGTCACGGCCCAGCTGTGGGGAGCAAGGTTTCCGAGAGTGCGGGGCGTTTCGTGGGTCAGGGCGGCCCCCGGCCCGGCGCCATGTCCCGGAACCTGCGCACCGCGCTCATTTTCGGTGGCTTCATCTCCCTGATCGGCGCCGCCTTCTACCCTATCTACTTCCGACCCCTGATGAGGTTGGAGGAGTACCGTGAGTGACCTCTAACCCCGCGCGGTGACCTGGCCCCAGTAATCACCCTCCCACCCCCCAAGGCCAGTCAGCTCCGAGTGGTGCTGGGGAAAGAACTTGGCTCGGGAGTCAGGTTAGGGCCAGGTGCGAATCCCGCCATGTGCAGCTTTGTCACCGTGGACTCAACCTCTGCAATCCTGAGCATCCTCGTCTATAAAATGTCTGTATCTATACTATCATCTATAAGCAAACTGCCGAGCCTCCTGTGAGGCTCAGAGGTGGTAATGTATATAAAAGCAGCCTGCACATGGTAGGTCAACACTAAGTACTAGTTCATATTCAAGGCTAACATTTCCTGAGCGCTTGTCATGTGTCAGGCTAGGCATACATTGTGTCGTTTAATATGCACAACCTCACCTTGAGATGAATATTATTACCCATTTTACAGATGAGGGAGTTGAGGCTCAGAAAGGTTTTAGAACATGCCCAAGTTCACACGGCTAGTAAGTGGCAAGGCACATATTCCAACCCAGGCTTCTGTCCCCAGAGCCTCCTCCATACAACAAAGCTGGGAATGGTGAAGTTGGGGCAGACGGATGGAACCCTGATCATCATGAGCTGAAAGGTGTTTTTATCGCACTCCATTACACTCCCAAAGATGTCTTTGAGCAGAAATATTTCAAACTGAAATTGTTAACCTGGGTTTTTGAGTTTTTCCTCTCCTTTTCCTGCAAATCATTTTTTAGATTCTGCTGGCTTCCTTCATTTTAAGCTGGTTGCTCACATGACAATGGTGAATATCCTGGGAGTAATTTTCCTCCTTAATCATTCAAGTCCTCTCATTCTAAACACCAGACTCTCCTTCCTTGAGACCTATACCTCAGCAAAGATTAGCACTTTGATACATCTGAAACCATCTGTCAAGAGAGAAAATATTAGGCATTAGAGGCTCATTTTGTTCTCCAGGAAACCTGAATCATCTTGAAGATGGAAGACAGCCAAACCTGCCCCTTGAGAATATTAACGGAGGCTGAAAGCTTGGCGATTTGAAGGGGAAAGCTTCATGTAAACACTGTGCCCATTACAAATGCTGCAACATTTGGTTTCTAGAGGCAGAGTATCACACACTCAAATTTCTTTGTAGCTTCTTTTCATCAGCCAAGACTGAGATGGCCTCTGGGCATTCTGCCTTCCAGTCTTATCTGCAGGTACCATGCGTGGGGGTAAGGTGGGGCCCTGTTGAAGCCCTGCCTAATCTATTTCCATCATCCTTTGTCACCAGATCCCTGCCCCAGGTTATTTGATGATGGCCTTTAGAGTTGAACTTGGGATAAGGGAGCTGCTTTGGATTCCATTAGAAAAATTTCAGTTATGAAGACTAGAAAAGAGATTCTTTTTTTTTTTTTTTTGTCTTTTTCGTGACCGGTAAGGGGATCGCAACCCTTGGTGTGGTGTCGCCCGCACCGCGCTCAGCCAGTGAGCGCACCGGCCATTCCCATATAGGATCCGAACCTGCGACGGGAGCGTCGCTGCGCTCCCAGCACCACACTATCCCGAGTGCGCCACGGGGCAGGCCCAGAAAAGTGATTCTTAATGCTTTTGTCCCCCTGGGAACATTTGAGTCTATCTGGAGATAGTTTTGCCTGTCAAACTTGGAGGGGTAGGGAGGCTGTGGCCATGGCGAGTGTGCTACTGGTATCTAGTGGATAGAGTCCAGGGATGCTGCTAGACTCTCTGCAATGCACGTGGGACAGCCCCTCACAACAAAGAGTTACCCAGCCCCAAATGTGAGAAACCCTGCTGTAGATCAGGTGATCAAGGTGTGGGTTTGTGCTGTGTATACCAATACCAGTCAGGGATACTCCAGAATCTGAGTCTTTTGAGACAGACAAATCAGGCCTTTTAGGTGAACATTTAGTGAGTGCAACTACAATATCTGAATTTTTAACTGGAAGACAGTCAATGCCTGCTTACTTTTCTGTTCCATTTTGATTAATTTGGCCAGCTGTTATCTGGGAGTCATAGCTGATTCTTTAATCAGGTAAATAATGCTAAAGGTCTAATATTTATTGGAAGTTTACTTTACATCTGGCATTCTTCTAAGCACTTTGTGTATATTAATCCAATTAGTATTCATAGCAACACTTGTGGTAGCTGCTATGTGATCATCATCCCCATTTTATATGTGGACAAACTGAGGTATGGAGCAGTGAAGTAACTTGTACAGGAATCCACAACTGATGAGTCATAGATCTAGGATTTGAACGGGTACTTTTAATCTCTAAACCACACTGCCTCTCTAAGGGGGTGAGAAAAAGCAGTGAGGCAGATGAGGGTCTAAACATGCTACTATATGAATGACCTTAGGGTAAGTTACCTCACCTCTCTGAGCCTGCCTCTTTCCTCATCTGTAGCAGTGCAGCTTACTGTACTGAATTGACAGGTTTTGGGGGAAATTAAATGAGTATAGAAATACCTAGTATAGTCTTATATTAGGCATTGCATAAAAACATTTGAAAAAATAAGGAGCCACGAGAGCAGGGATATGACATGAGACTTAAGCAGGTGGACAGACATAGGGCTGGCTGACCTGGGAGTAAACTGGGGTCCAGGTGCCTCACTGGGCTGAGGTGTTCATGACCAGGTCATGGGAACCTACTGTGCGGACAGAGTTTCAGTTCATTTCGGTGAATTCATCTAGCGTATGTTTAGCTTCTCATGTTTTCAAACTGTACTTTTTTTTTTTTTAAAGATGACCGATAAGGGGATCTTAACCCTTAACTTGGTGTTGTCAGTTCCGTGCTCTCCCAAGTAAGCAAATCGGCCATCCCTATATAGGGATCTGAACCCTTGGCCTTGGTGTTACCAGCACCACTCTCCCAAGTGAGCCATGGGCCAGCCCCTTCAAACTGTATTCTGCTAGTCACAATGTACCTGGCACTGTGTTAGGGGCTGGCTGTACATGACCAAACAAGATGGTCAGTGGCTTCTTTCCATTGCATGCTTCCCATCTTTGTCCTAACCTCCTCCCTCCACCCATTCCTTAGACTGAGCTTCTACCATGCCCTTTTTCCCTGCCTCTACCACACCCCATATACTACCCCTTGTCTACCCAGCAGCCATCGTGGTCTTTCCTGGTTACTTGTTATTGCTGATTTCTACCTTATTTGCATTTGGTCAGGAAATGTGGACTATACTATTTTCATTCTTTCTTATTAGTCAGGATTTGCTTTGTGGTGTGGTACAGGTCAATTTTTGTAAATGTCCCTTGTGCTCGGAATGATGTATATTTATTCTCTTTTGGGTGTAGAGTTCTGTATATGTTGATTACAGATCAAGCTTCTTGAATCTGTTACTTAGATATCTTGAAGCCATATTAGTAGGTGCTTATAATCTGGAGAATTTGTATCCAGTTATTAAATAGAGAACCTCTTAATCCTTAATATTCTTCCCCAACTCTATTTTATCTGATATTATTATTGCTACCAGCTTTCTTTTGGTAATGTTTTTCTGCTATATTCTTTTCTCTCATACATTTAGCCTTTATTTGTCCTATTCAAAAGTCTCATAACCAGCATAAACTGGATTTTTTAATCCAACCTGATAATGTCTTTTAACTATTGGATTGAGTTAATTTTCATTCATTATGTTTACTGATACATATGCATTTATTTTTCCCATCTTATTTAATGTTTTCTATTAATTCTGTTTGTTTCCTTTTTTTTTCTTTTTTGCCTTCAAGACTTCTTTTTCTCCTTCCTTTTTGAAAGTTGTCCATTCTGTTTTTACTCTTTTGTGATTACTATTAAAGTTTAAAGTTAGCCAATATCTTTACCCTCTGAATAATACAAGGGCCTTAGAATGCCTTAGCCCTTGTCCCATACATCTTAGGTATTATTTTAGTCCTGCCTTGTGTTTATTACTCCCCAATTCGGTTAATACCATCACAGTTCTATATAGTCACTGATTTTTTGTCTTTGCCCACATTCTTTACCAATCCTTCTTGCATCTCACTCCTTTCTAGTTTTAGTTTTCTTCCTTCTGAAATACATCCATTAGTGTTTCTCTGGTTAGAATTTGTAACTGGGAAACTTTGTTGTTTGTCAGTGATTGTGGAGAAGTCCAGGTCTTCTGCTGTTGAGAAGTCTTTGTTACACCCTTTGTTCTTCATATTTGATCATCTCTCTTGCTTGATTAAAATACTTCAGTAACCCTCTAGTGTCTTTAAAGTACAGCCCATGGAGGATCACAGAAGTATTTTAATAAGGAGAGCGAAGTGATCAGATTCACTCTTTACAAGCATCAATCTGTATGTGAAGGAGGGGCTGGAAGGGTCAAGTCCAGGGGCAAGAAAGCCAGGCCCAGGAAGGCTGTATTTCCTGTGACCTCAGGTTATATGACTGTATCCTGAACCGAAGTGATGGTTATGGGACTGGGGAGAAGTGACTGTGTTTGGGAGCTGTATGTAAGAAGTCAACTCTGCAGGGATTTGTGGCTGCTCGTGATCAGCCACAAGGGTGAGGGAGGGAGAGGAAGGAAAGTAGCACCCAGCTCTCCAGCTCCAGCAGCTGAGGAGATGGTGGTGCTAGTCAATGACTGGAAACTCAAGAAGGAATTGGTCTTGGGGGTGAGAGGATGAGTTAGTTCAATTTGGGACGAATTGAGGTTTAGGTATCTGTCGTGCCCTTAGAAATTGTCCAAAGACAATGGGACGTGCCAGTCTGGAGCTGAGATACTGGATGTCAGCTGGAGCTACAGTAGGCATCGTCAGCACATGGATGGGAATCGGCATTACTGGAGTAGGGAAGTGTTCCCAGGCAGCATTCAGAGATTGAAAGGGACAAGATGGCCTAGGACAGCGTGCTGGTGAACACCAGTGTTTGAAGGTCTGAAGAACAGGCGGTCAGAGGAAGAGAAGGGACCTCAAAGGAAACAGAGGAGGAGTGACCAGAGAGACAGGATTAAAACCAGGAGACACCACAGTCACAAGCCCCATGAAGACAGCACTTCATGAAAAAGGATGTGGTCAGCAGGGTTAGGCTGCTTGGAAACAGAAAGATAAGGAGTGAAAATATCCATTTTGCATAAAGAAGGTAGAAGTTATTGGTGATTTTGCTATTTTGTTTCAGTGGTTTGGAAGTGGACAGAAAGCAGATTGCAGTGGTTTGAAGAGTAAATAGACAGTATATTAAATTGACTATTTAAAGATGTTTGGCTGTATGAAGAGGATAATGGCAAAGTAATATTTGCAGCAGACCACAGGATCTGGGGAGAGTTTTGTTATACTTTTAGTTTGTGCTGGGAGAGATGAGAGAGCCAAGAAAGTCTTGGACAAAGATGCTGGAGAGAGAAGGCAGTCTGTAGAGGGGGAGGGGGATGGGTCCTAAGCTCAGGTAGAGGAAAGAGCCTTGGACTAAAGGCAGACACCTCTTCCACCAGATCAGGAGGGACAGGTGTGGATGCAGCTAAATGTAGGTTTGATGTCAGCAAGTTGTAGACACTTCCTTCCAGGTGATGTCTCCTTTTCTCTTTGTGACACAGAAGGTCGTCTATAAGTAAGAGGCACAACCTCTAGGCTGGACTCTCCTTTCTTGAAATAGCCTTCCCTGAGCTTCCATGGTCCCCTCCACCAGTACTGCTAGGTTTGCTCTTTTGCTCCTGCCTTTCAGCAACTCCTTCTTAATCACTCTTGTTAGGTTTTCCCCTTCTGACTGTCCTGCATGTGTTTTTATTCTCCGGGATTCTGGGCATACCGAGGAGAAGCCCATAGTTCTTGGAAGGGCAGGGCAGGGCAGAAGCCCAGAGAACTGGGTTACTAGTAAATACAAGATGTGGAGCCAGTGGTTGGCAAGGGAGAAGCCCAGGCCATGTAGAGCCCAAGTGTCAGGTCAGTTTGGGTGCTCCAGCTGGGCCAGCCTGGGATATGGGGACAGGTAGATTCCAGGATCTCTGGAATACGCCTACAGATGGCAGAAAAGAGGAGGAAGGCTGCTGAGGTAAAACAAAGCCAGGAGAAGATCTCCCTGCAGAACAGGAAGCCAGTGTCATGAGACTGCCTTTTTGGATTTCACATTGACATTCAGTGTGCTCATCAGCTCTTTCATTAACTCAGCGAGGCTTTACTAAATGTTACGTGGAGTGCAAGGTCATTTCTGTACCCCAAATACTGAAATGAGCAGTGGGGATGGCATTGGAGGGTGGTCAGCGATCCAGACCCAAACTATGGGTGGAGTTCTGCTGCGCTTCTGGAGGGAGTCCCACACGCTGCACTAGCTTTCACCCTGTGGCACAGCGTAGTTTGGATGAGGAGGCCACATTTAGGGAAGAATACAGGTGGCTGTAACTAGAAGCCTAATCTGTCTTTGTTTGCTAGAACTACACAGTGATCCTGAATATAGCCTTTTAAAAATAACGTGCATTTTAGGCATTTGAGGCCATCCTATGAAAGAAACACAATAAGATTATTTTCTTTGATCCTCTTTATTTTTAATTTTAATTAGGTGTGCAGAAGCATAAAATCATAGGGTTTTGCCAGATGGGACTTGAGCTCACTTCAGTCCCCCTCATTTAGATGACTTGTACAAGGTAACCCAGCACATTAATTGCTGGTGTACACTAGACCCTAACTCCCCTGACCTTGTCTGTACTTAATGTCCTGTCTCATAACGCCTTTAAGAGAGTGAAGCATGTCGAACAGTTAGCAAAGCAGAAGGTCACCTGGAAGAGCTGTGAGGGGACCCTAGTTCTGCTCTGTCTCAGTCATTTTTTGTCTGCTGCACCTTGCTGCCCCCAGCTGAGAGTGTGTCATCTACAGGCAGAACGGGGTTATAAGAAATCACTCGATGCAGAAATAATTCTTACCTTATAAGCGCATTTTCCCTATTATGTGCCAGGTGCTTAGAATATACTTTTCATTCATTTCACCCTGTAATCCAATGAAATGCACAGACTGACTGAAGTCTTGTTTTCTAACTGGCATTACAAATCTCCCTGCATTCAACCAGACTCTCTGGTGAGAAAACAAAAGTGTTTACATTGTTGGGAGGAGCCAGTGCTTTGAGTGCCCATTCGGTCCCCTTCAGCCAGCTGGCTCACACTTAGCCTCTGGTTCACACTTGCCACCCGTACACTTCCAGTTCTGGAATACCCCATAAGCAGACGGAGTATGTGTCTAGGCAACAGCAGCAAAATGGAAACACTGAAAAGTTTTTTGTGGGATTTTTTTGTATTTGCTATTTTAAAAAAGAGAGACACTTTGAAGTAATCATCATGGAACAGTCATAGTGTTTGTTGTTGGACTTATACATGTTTTACAGTTGTGTTGTTTTTTTTTTTATTTATAAAAATCTAAACCAATAGAAAACATCCAAGAGTAGTACAATAAATTCCTGTATATCCTTCACCTAGGTTTACCGGTTGTTAACATTTTGCCACATTTGCTTTCTCCCCCTATATATAATACATATATAATTATATATACACGTATATTGTAATTACTACTATTATTTTGCTGAACCATTTGTAAATTTAAGATATTGTGAGATTCATTTCTAAACAACTCAGCCTGTATTTCCTAAGAACGAGGATATTCTCTTACATAACCTTAATATAATTATTCAATCCAGGATATTTAATGTTGATACAATGCTATTATCAAATATACAGTCCATATTCAAATTTTGCCATTTGTCCCGATTACTTCAGGTTGTGAGTTGCTCATTGGCAAGAGGAGATGGGGGAGGTAGATTTCCGAGGTCATACTCTGCACCGGCTTTTATCTGCTTTTTTATTTTAGATTTCCATCTGCTGGTCCTCCATCCACAAGAGCACCCTCAACTAATAGTTATAAGACTGCTGTGGGGACTGGCACATAGATATACTGCATTGTTTGCTTTTTTATGAATGTTTAAAAAAAGTAACAAGTCACGCAGTAGGTTTATTTCCCAAAATGGACTTTTTTCTATAAGGATGTGTTTTCATTTGCAAAGACTTAAAAATTATTAGATGGATTCTTTTAATACTATACAAAAATCAGCCCATCTGAAGGTATTACTAGTTTTAATAATGTACCTTAGCCCTTTGACTAGAGAGAACGATCCTCAATTAAAACTACAAATCAAACCACTGCCTGAGCACCAGGGGGCAGAGTTGGGCTTGCTGAGAGGCAGGAGTGGGGAATTTTCTCACCCAGTGTTCTGTAGTTGGGCTTTAATCATCCCTCTCCTGACAGAAGCGTGCTCACTACTGGAATCAGTAATTCGCTTATGCTGATTTGTTCACATACTTAAACCTCTGACTTCTGCCAATGCTCTCTTCCTGAGGTTCGTATACATTTGCTATTTCTCCAGTGATAGCGAAATAGAAACCTAATGTCAACCTCATCAAGATGTACTTGCTAAATCCCGAGAGACTAGTTTATGTTTTCCTTTCAGCATATTCCACATCCACAAATAAAGTGTCTTTGTGTCTCATCACGAATTTACATAAGACTGCTTTGGCTTTAGAGTATTTATAAAACATTAATGGATTAAGGAACCACAGGATGTAGATAGAATGCTAATACCTGGTTATCACTTGGTGTAGGAACTGGTTCAGCAAAGTGGTTTAAATTGCCTGGCCAAGACAAACTACAGAGGTGGTAGCATTAGGACAGGATTATAAAGAGATTATGGTCTATTTAAAATAAATCCATAGCCTCTCTCCAACCTCATTAGCAATTAGCAGGAAAGTGTGAAGACAGGGATTCCTTTCTCTTTACTTGGTTCTCCATTCCATCGTAAGAAGTTTGAACACAATTAGGCATTCTGTCCTTGGCACCAAAAGTCAGCTTTCTTTGATGCTTGGCAGTCTGCCAGCTTCTTTGGCTTTGCAGTACCTGCTTCTTGGAGGATGTGTTCAGCACACCCGGTGTCTGATTTTCTTAAATCTATGGGTCTAGAATGCTTTTGACAATCAGTTGTTTTTAAAAACTCATCTCTTCCCTATTCCATAATATCAGAAAATAGACCTTTTAGGTCTGGAAAATTATATTTATTTTTGTTTCTGGCAAGACTGATGACAGTGCGGTCTTTTACTACTTGGCATTTTGTAAGAGCCTGTTTGAAACATCCATACTTACAGACTTACGTGTCAACAGTGGCAATAGGGCTCAGTCCTACAAGAATTTAATGTTTTAGGAAATGAGAATGCCTTTTGTGTTATTTCGGACAGTCTGACACCTTAGAGGCCCCATATCATCTGCTCTAGATGGAAGAAGTCTTTTGGCATACCTTGGTCCAGAGGGTCTTGGTTACCATTCACCTGCTACTTTTCAGAGCAGTGCAGTGAAACCATCAGGTCATTGTCTATAATCAGCCTCATTATGCTATGTCTTCTCTCTATCCTTCTTAGAATTAGATATCAAGATTCACATAATCCCCACTTCCCAGTGTTTTATTTGCCAAAGCAAAACTTAGCATTGATAAAACCATCAGGTAGGTCATATAGGATTGACTTTCTGTCACATCACTAGAGAAGCAAGTTCAATGAATATTAGATTTGGTGAAACCCTGTGTCCTGTAACTTTATGCTTGTGTAACTTTATGAGAATCCAGGGGCCAAAATAAAGAAAATGTCCTAATATTAAATAAGAGCTAAATGTGGATTTAAAGAAACACACTGTCAGCCTGATTAAAACAAAGATCTGATTACAACATTTAATTACTATAATTTAGTGGTAAATATCCTTTGGTTCCAGGTCTTTCTCCTGAAAAGCTACCATTTGTTTGTCAAGATACTTAAAATAATAAGTCTTTGTTTTCACAGACCTTGGGTTTACTCTAAACCACTTAGAAAGATGTGTCAGAGTGCTTGAAGCCCAAAGACATAAAATGCCCAATTTCTCTTGGCCTTGCCTGTTGGACATCTCCAAAGAGACTGTCTTAGCCGCTGTTGCTACAACGCGCTTACTAATTGGCACAGCACCTGCAATCAATTAGGGAAGCTTCAATTATCCAAACCAAAACCACCCACCCAAAGATTAATTTTCTGCTCTATTTCCTATCAAAAACAGCATATTTAGCTCTGAGTCTAGTCCTTCAGTGAAGTGCATTTTAGACATATAAACTACATCATTTTCTTGTTAATTATACTTGTTCCTGCAATTCAGCAGCCTTCCCCTCGTAATATCACGCCCACCAGTTCTTTCAAAGTTGTTCTTTTTCTGTTGTTTTGTTGGCTTTCCAAAATGCTGAGATCACAGAGAAAAGATGTTA
Organism: Galeopterus variegatus; assembly: GCF_000696425.1. NCBI lineage: Eukaryota > Metazoa > Chordata > Mammalia > Dermoptera > Cynocephalidae > Galeopterus > Galeopterus variegatus. Next base: position 41,982 of record NW_007729446.1, on the reverse strand, counting down.
GTTGGGAGCTTTTCTTGTGAAGTATGGCTTTTTTTATTTTATTGCAAATACCCAATCTCTTTGAGTTATAGGATCTAACTTGTCCAACCTGAAAGCTTTGAGTAATGGCATCTCTGAATTTAATAGCAATCATAAATATTTTCTAATCGTCCCATATCATTGGCCTATGTAAATACAAAGATTTCACCCTCTCCCACTTTTAAAGAGTAATTTTTCTGTTGTGTTTCTTAGAGAAGGAACAAGCCATAAATCGGGCTGGTATTGTTCAAGAGGATGTGCAACCACCAGGTAAACAAACAAACAAAAATCTCATTTGTGCTATTGTGTTAGGGGCTTTGTGTATGTTTGCTTTGTGGTGGAGAGCAGGAGAATGCTTTTTAGCTTACAGACTAGATTGTAATTTTGCTATCTATTTCACAACAGTTGCCATTGTATGTAGGGGCCACCCAAGACTTCATTTTAATATTTCACTTTGGAATTCTTTTTGCAGGTTTGCCACATTCCTCTTTTGTGTTTGATAAATGGGCATAAAAATGTAGCAAATGTGCAGTTAAATATGAAGTGTGAAGGGCTGTTTTGCAGACTTATTTACCAAGCACCTATTTAAATACTACCCTCATGGGAAAATAGTGTTTACTTGTGAGCTGTTTTAACTGATATGGATCTGCTTTATACAAAAGCTCAGAAAGTTCCCTTTATGGCTGAATGGTTAGTTCCTTTAAGATGATCCAAGTTGGCTGAGAATGAGAGGTTTCCAGTTTATTAACCAAATCTCTTGTAATCTGTGGCAACATTCTTATTTATATATTTATTTTTTAACTAGGCCAGATAACATATCTTCCTGTTACGGGGCAATTTCTGAGCCATTTAAAAGTCCTTGGTGTCTGCCATGGCTTCCCAGCCATTTCATTCCTGGGTTCTAGCAGTCTGTTCTCACCATAGCAAACTACACTGTAAATTGCACAACTCAATTCTGATGTCATTTTGTTTGTTTGGGTTTGAGGGAAGTAGTGGGACATTTAAAAATGAATCCTGTCTTTATTCGTGTTTCTTTTATAGGGTTAAAAGTGTGGTCTGATCCATTTGGCAGGAAATGAGAAGGCTGTCATCAATTCCGATTATGAAAGTAGATATCTTCAGGCTGTAGATTCTGCATCGAGTGCAATAAATCACCTCACTATAGAACAATGACTGGAGAAGAAAACTCTGTAATGCCATGAAGTAAGAATCCTTGTAATAAAAGACTCTGCACAAGGATTAATATTTCCCTTCTTAAGTATCAAAAGAACCCTGGAACAAATTATGCCATTTTGGAAGATTTTCATGATTCATTTGGCTTGCCAAAAATGAAGGTATCTCACCCAGCTGTGTTTGGAGGAGATCTGCTTATTACTAAGTCTTTACCACTCACCCAGCTGAGCTGTGATAGGAATACAAGTGACCGATGGGCTTGAGTAGATCCAGATCTACTTTGCCATCTTCCAAATGAGAGATTTCAGTGAAAAACCACCATGCTGAGCTGCCTCATAGGACTCTTTGAAAATGTTCAAGTTGATAAAGCTCTTTGAAGACAAGGTACTTTGTGCAGCTTAACCATCTCTTGTTGAAGATTGCTTCATGTTGGAAAATAAATAAATGTGAAGCAAGTTAAACTAGATAGGTACACATGCCTAGTGGAAATCAATGGTGAATTAACAGAAGTGAAAATATGTATATTAAATTGACTTATTTTTACTTCGCAATGGTGTGTTTTTTTGAAAATCTTTTTTTGTAAACTAATTAAATTATAAGACCAAGAAGTACTATTTGACTAGGTTATATTTGATTAGATATTTGTATGGTGTTCATCTGTTTGCATGTGTAAATGTTTTAAAGGTAAATAGCAAATGTGTTGAGACAAGTATCTATTGAATGCCAATTCTCTATCTCACCAGGTGCTGCAAAAACAAGAGTGGAAGGAATTCTTTTTCTTTCTCTCTTTCTCTTACTCTCCTTCCCTCTCCTCCTCTCCTCTCCCCGTCTGTCTCCCCCTCCATCTCCCCCTCCCTCCGCTCTCTCCTGCTCTGTCTAGCTACTTACTAGATGATATGCTTCTGAAGAGACACTGTAGGCTTTCTTTAGATGAGCTGCCTGATGACATAATTTTATTGTTGTGAACTTGCAGTTTAGTAACAGACAGCTGGCCCAATTATGTAATTACTGTCAAAAAGAAATAAGATTGATAGTTCCAAACCCAACATCATCATTTTTGGTAGGCATTCTCTAACATTTAATTGACTTATAGTTAACAACCCAATAAAGGAAGTTGACTCATTAGGGGTACATTTGACCCCTATTTTCCATGGAGGGGGCACCACGAAGTTACATAACTTAAAGGCAAATGTTGTATGGGTGCTTAATTGAGATCTCTTTATGACTGAGGCAAGCTCTTGGTACCATCTGCTTTGGAAGTTGTCCAGGCTAGAATGCCTGTGTCTGAGTTCTGTAGAGGAGAACTATGGGGACTTGGTTGACTGTCTTTGATGGTGCAGACCCAGATTTGCCTTCTGAGTGGGATCTTTGTCCTGGGCCTGCCCCTGCCCTCTGTCTACCTTTTTGCAGGGATAAAGGGGCAGTCTGTCCTGCTCAGTTGCCTTGACATTTATAAAAGGATCACTCTTCATGTTGTCAGAGGTGTAACTTCAGCCTCTGCTGTCTGCACTTGACAGAAGCCAGGTTGTAAGAAATGCTATTCATGAGGATTGAGTGAGGGCCTTGCTGTTCATCCATGAGCTCCCCGTGTGTGCCCACAGGATGATAATAGAAGCACTTGAAAGAAGGGATCTTCGTCAAGTACATTTAGGAAACAGTTAAAGTGGATTAGGTTTATTTGCTTCTAATATATCCAAGAAAGGCATAACATTTCCCAAATGTGTTTGATCATGGAACGTTTTTCACTTCTGGGACTTGTGACTGTGGCATCCTTTCAGGGAAGTCTTCCTTTATATCATTGGTTCTTAAAGTTTTTGGTCTCAGAGACCCTCTACACTCTTAAAACTTTTCAGGAACTCTAAAGTGATTCTTTTTTGTGGATTATATCTGTAGATATTTACTGTATTAGAAATTAAAACAGAAAATTAAAAAATATTTATTGAATTATTTAAAAATGTCATTAACAAACACATAGGTTAATATGACGTGTTTTTGTGTAGAATTTATTTTCCTAGACAAAAAAAAATTGCAAATCTCATTAATGTCTGGCTTAACAGAAGACAGCTGGATTCTCTTACCTGCTTCTGCATTCGATCTGTTACTCTCACATGCCATATGGCCTCTGGAATGCTCCACTGTACACACCCATAAGAGTTTGAGAGTAAAAACAGGCAAGAAAGCTTTAGTAGTATTGTAAAAATAGTTCGGACATGCAGACCCCCTGAAAAGGTTTCAGAGACTCCTACAGGTCCCTGCACAATATTTTGAGTCCAGTTTTGTTTTTCCCCCTTGTACTACATCAGACCTCTTGAGAATTGTGTAACTCAATTGCATTAGTTCCCTCAAAGAGTTACGTGTAGTGAACTGTGCTTTGGCATGTTCATATTGAGGGAGATTATGAGGGCAAGGGAGAAACTGACAACATTTCTTACTGTTATTTCTGAAATGAAGTTGTTGGGCTCTTCATTTTCAATGTCTAGTAATATCCCCTTTAGGAAAACTTGAACTGGCATTTTTAAATCTCGGAACCAGAAATAGCAACACTGCCGAACAGTTGGGTTTTTTTTTAAATTTTTTCTAAAGATGACTGGTAAGGGGATCTTAACCCTTGGCTTGGTGTTGTCAGCACCACACTCAGCCAGTGAGCGAACCAGCCATCCCTATATAGGATCCGAACCCGTGGCCTTGGTGTTATCAGCACCACACTCTCCCGAGGGGGCCATGGGCCGACCCCATGGTCCAGCTTTTTAAAAAAGGCCTAAAACCTTGTAGAATGTATTTGGGCCCTTATGTTCACCTCATTCTTTTTTTCCCTCTGCCCTTATTTTTCTTCCTGCTTTCTCACTTCAGTTTTCTCTCTTATATTGTATGTTAGACCCCTCATTTTAAAATAAGGCAGGGCATAAGTATACATCCAATTGAAAACCACTTACAGTCTAGTAAAGGAAGTAAATTGACAAAAGATTAAAATAATATGGAATGTTAAAAGCGCCTTTAAAGAAGTCAGAGTATCTGCTAATACTGGACATATGCAAGCCTCGTGTCCCAGCAGTACTCCTTCCAGTTATTTATGCAGCAATGCATCCAGCAACTTGCTAGCAAACATGTACTAGAATGTTCACAGCAGCACTGGAAACTACCCAAATGCCCCCCCATAGTACAATGAATGAATATACTGTGGTGTGTTCACACGATGGAATATGATGCGGCAGTGAGGATGAACAATATACGGTAATGAGTCTCACAATGCTGAACAAAGGAAGCCAGTTGCAAGAGTACATACTTTAAGGTTCCATTTAAATAGAGAATAAAAGCAGGCAAACCTAGGCCATACAGGTAGAAGTCAAGATAGTGGCTACGCCTAGGGAGTGGAAGGGGTGGTGACTGGGAAGTGGTCCAGGGTGCTGTCAGGTTCTATTTTTCTTGATCTTGGTGCAGGTTAAATGGGTGTGTTGAGTTCCTGAATATTCATTGAGTTGTACAAATACTTTTGTAAATGTATGTCATACTTCATTAAAAATGTTTTTTAAAAAAAGTGAAAAGATTGGCTTTAGAAGAAAAAGAGGTTGTATTTAATTGTGGAATCAGAAATCTTTCCAGAGAATCTTGTTCAGTGGCAGGAGAGATGATTAAATCCTGTAGGGTTGTTGGGAAAAGTAGGAATACTGTATGTAAGGTGCCTATCACAATATCTGGGACATGGCAGGGGCCAGACTAATGATAGCTATTATCATAGATGGAGTAACTGACATTTGAACAGAGCCATGAAAAATGGGATTTAGACACACAATGGGTGACAGAGGTACATAGAAAAGTTAAGCAGAAATTTGAGAGATGATTTAGTTTGGGTATAGGTAGGTGTATATGTGGAGACCACTACACCAGGGGCTACCTGTCCCACACACCACTGTATCCTCCCACCTGGTGTGGGCTTGGCATACAGTAGGCACTTGGTCAGTACTGATGGATTGAATGATCAACTGAAAGAATGAGTGAGTGAATGAATGAAGGGAATGGTAGTTTAGGACCATGTGGTGGACACCCTTAAATATCAAGCTGATATTTTTTACTTAATTTAGGAGACATGAAGCGCTTTAGGCAGGAAGTGTTCCGAAAACGCTAAAGCCAGAGTGCTCTCCCCAGAGCAGTTGCAATTACAGTGGTAGCTGGAGCAGTTGGAGACTGTTACCTGTCCACTATGACGTCAGTACAGAAATGAAGAATAAGCATTTAGAAGCTTTCGAATCTGACAAAAAAACTTGGGCTTGCATTTTGTATTTTTAAATTTCTAATGCAGTTAATTTTTTTTGTATTTTACAATGGTCCACGATGGGCTAGTAGTTAGAAACAAACAAAACTGGGTTGTTTGAGAAGTGCTGTCCTTAAGGATGGATCTGACAGGATGTTCTCAGGTGCACATCAGTCCAGGGCTCAGAAGTCCTGTGAGCTCACCAGAGTTCCCCACCTCCTGAGGCTCCTGTGTTCTGAAGCATTTGCAGATGAAAACCCCCTGTTGCCTAGCCCTGGACAGGCGATTTCACTACACCTGCTGAGTGCAGAGGCCTAGTGCAGTTCATTCTGCTGGTTGGTAACAAAATATAGAGTTCACTGGCAACTCTGTGTGTGAGAAGGTAGGCGGGGCACTTGGGAGGCTGCTGTGCTGGCCCACTGACCATGTGCCTGAAGATGGCGTTAACTCTGCAGCTCTTGTCCCTGGAGCAGGGATCTCAGCCAGGAGGTGCAGCCAGGTCACTCTTCCCAGGATCTCCGAGCTGATAGCAGCAGCAGAGTGCCTCTCCCTCTTCTGCTTAGACTCTGCTGAGTGGTCTTCCCCCAACTGTGATTGAGTGAGTACATAGGAAGAAACGAGAAGTCACTGTCCCCGAGACTCCAGGAGGCTTGTCGTAGACTCCAAAATGGTCTCTTCTTTCTGAGGTTCTCTCTGTCACCACACATAACTAAAATAAGGTACAAAAAAAATTGGAATGCTTTGTCCAGACTCTTTTGGTTGCAAGTAACAGAAAACCAAATCCCAAATTATGCAAAAAGGAATTTGCTCGGTCCTCAGAGAGTTAGGAGTGAAGGATCCCTTCCATCTAAAGTGGTCAGGGAAGGCTTTTGNTTATTTTTCTGGTCCAATAGTACCTCACCAATGTTGTTTGAAATTGTTTCTATCTACTTTCTAAGTATCTCTTCATACCTCTTTTCTTTTACCCTCTGGGTCAGGCACGCATTTCTTTGTATTTGCTTACTGCTGCCAGCTTTGCTGGCTACTGCTCCAAAACTTCTCTCTCCATCTCTCTCCTATTTCACATCTTTTATTTCCTATATGTTGAGAAGCCAGATAACCACTCTTGTTAGGACCGCAAATTAAATGGGGTGACTTTGATTCATCTCGTGCCACTACCCATTCTTATAAATACAAGCATAAATCCTTTTTTTAGGCCATATTTTATTTAGCTTGATTTATTATTTCTCACAAGAATAGCTTTCCGTGAAAGTCCTGGAGGGAAAGGAACCTTGTAAAGATTCAAGAAGACATTTTCTGAGACATAATCCTTAGTAGCAGAGACAGCCATCCCCTAAACTAAAGAGACATGGACTAGTTTTTCTTTTAGCAACTTTTAGAGTGATAAATTGAGAGCTGAGATTAGATTTCCTTTAAAATCCGAGTCTCATAGATTCATCTCTTAAGGAACCAGTAGTTAATTGTGGACTAAATCACTGAGTAGATTTGTTTCTTTTCAGGGGCTGCTATTTGGGTGGTTTCAAGTTCCTTTTAGGTAATAACTATGTCTCCCCCCCAACATTCTAAGGGTCAGGTAGAAAATTTGTACAGTCAGAAAAGTGGAAAAAAGAAAATAGCCATTGCCTATTATTGCCTATGGTCCTACCATCCAGACACGATCACCACCAACATACAGCCTACATTTGTCATGCAGGTGGTTCCTTTGGCTGTCTGTGGGTCACCCATGAGGATTTGGGATAAACTGTATGTTACATAGTATGGGGTAAGAAGTAGGCCCTATAAGACCAAGATTGACAAGAGATGAGCATCATGGGCAACCATCATTCCAGCATTGCACAGGCAGGAGTGGGGTCACCTTGCCCCTCGTGAGTTTTCATT
>NW_007729446.1:30005-32526 GCF_000696425.1 Galeopterus variegatus | reverse complement strand
ACTATTTGCATTTCCAAGAGCAACAAAAAATGAATAAATCTTTCAACAACGAACCTACGATGACAAACAAGCAACAACAGATTCGAGGTTTTAGGGCCGACATAAAAGAATACTCCTGAGAGTGCCAAAGCCCTGCTGCCGGTTCGAGCGAGCAGCCCGAGACAACAAAGGCCAAGTAAGTCAGCAGAGATGACACAGATACGGAGTGGAAGCCGTCGGACCGGCCCAAATCTGTGAGCTTTGTGAGTCACCCACAGCCCAGCCCCACTTGTGGGGTGAAGCACGGCTGCTCACCGCCCGCCTGGCTCCCGCCTACCACACCAGGCTAGGCGTCCACAACAGAGCTGCCTCCATTTTCTCGGGTGGGGTTGGAGACGGCCGGCTTACAGCAGGCAGGCCAGCTATCTCTGCTTGGTGCGGCTCCTCACTGAGACGTGCCATTTGCTTACCTCGACGCGGGGCACCCAGGGGCCTGTGGACCGGCCTAGAATCCCAATCTCCCTGTGGATCTCTGACGGGGCTGGTAGCGTGGGGAGACCCCGGCTAGTGTCGGGAGGGCAGGGAAGAGGAGCCCGCCCAGATCGTCTCTCCACCACACCCTGGGCGTCGGCCCCAGGTAAACTCCCTGTTTCCGGGAGGCAGATACCATCTCTGTGGGCATCAGTTTGGGAGAACCCCTAACTGATTTCTGCTTGGGAGAGGGGAGCCCGGAGTGCTCTGGAGCTACATTGAAGCTACCAGAGAGCTCTCCCGGAGGGCCGATCCGTGCTGGGCTGAGTCAAAGAGGAACTGTGTACTGAGGGACCCTTCCCCCGAGGAGTTCACACCCGGCAGTTGGAGATACTGGACACCTTCTGGGCAGGGCGGGGCAGGGCACAGCTTTGATGTCTCAGATGAAAGACAAGGTTTGTAGAAGACATGCCTCAGCCCTATTGTGAGCACAGAGAGTGGGGAGGGGTCTGGCAAAAGGAGGCGGAGTCTTGGAAAAAAAATAACAATAAATACACACCCTGTGGGAACGCTTTGCAAGGCTCAATAGCCCAAACTAGTGTTCACAGAGTGTGAAAACGCCCCAATAGCGAGGTGCAGAACACACACACCTTACGGGACTGGTAGGGTGCAACAGACTTTCTGGAGGGGTCCAAGATCCGAGTGAAAATCCCTGCCAAAATTAACAAACACCCAAAAAGAGATACCAGAAGTGCAGATATTGGACAGATCAACTAGGCAAAGAATTAGCAGAGAAGCACAAGATCTTAACAATACCCTAGACCAATTAGACATGGCGGATATCTACAGAACATTCCATCCAACAACCTCAGAATATTCATTCTTCTCATCAGCACATGGATCATTCTCCAGGATAGATCACATATTAGGACACAAATCAAGTCTTAACAAATTCAAAAAAATTGGAACTATCCCATGTATTTTCTCAGACCACAATGGATTAAAACTAGAAATCAATAACAAATGAAACTTTCGAAATTATACAAACACATGGAAATTAAATAACATTCTACTTAACAACATATGGGTCCAAGAAGAAATCAAGCAGGAAATCAAAAAATTTATTGAAAGTAATGAAAATAATGATACATCATAACAAAACTTGTGGGATACAGCAAAAGCAGTATTAAGGGGGAAATTTATTGCATTAAATGCTTACCTAAGAAAAATGGAAAGATGGCAAGTGAACAACCTAACACTGCATCAAATATCCGAGTCATGGGTATTCCAGAAGGGGAGGAAAAAGGAGATTGTATTGAAAACATATTCAACAAAATAGTGGCAGAAAACTTCCCAGGCATAGGAAAAACCACAGATCTTCAGATCCAGGAAGCTCAATAATCCCCAAATGTATTCAACCACAAAAGGGCTTTACCAAGACATTTTATACTCAAAATGGCAAAACTCAAGGACAAAGAGAGAATCTTGAAAGCTGCAAGAGAGAAGCATCAAATCACCTATAAGGGAGCCCCAATCAGGTTAACTTCAGACTTCTCAGCACAAACCCTAAAAGCTAGAAAGGAATGGGATGATATATTCAAAATACTAAAAGACAAAGATTGCCAGCCAAGAATACTCTACCCTGCAAGGCTGTCCTTCTGACATGAAGGGCAAATAGTATATTTCTCAGACAAATAAAAACTGCGGGAGCTCATCACCACACGACCACCCTTACCAGTAAAAATCAAGGGAGTACTGGGATTGGATCCTGGAAGATAACTACCACTGCGATAACAATCCAAGTAAAATAAATACCCACTACTATAATAAAAATGACAACCATGAAAAGAAAACAAACGAACAAAATCATTAGTGGCAACCTCAGGAACCAACAAACAGAAAACAAACAGCAAAACAGAAAGCAAGGAAGAAATGACACCTAAGATAACCAAACAAATAATAAAAGGCTAGGAATAACTCAACACCTCTCAATAACAACTCTTAAAAGGTACTCTCATACATTGTTGGGGGGAATGCAAAATGGTGCAACCCCTATGGAAAATGGTTTGGA
>NW_007729446.1:27958-29317 GCF_000696425.1 Galeopterus variegatus | reverse complement strand
AGGAAGATATAACAACCACAATTTTTTCTGAAGTTCTTACAACAAGCAAATGGAGGGGACACATGGGTGGGATTGGGGAGAGGGAGGAGGGAGGAAGGTTTCAGTGATGGGACATAATAATCAACTACATTGTATATTGACAAAATAAAAATAATAAAAAATACATAATAAATAAATAAATAAATAAAATTCCCTTTAACCATTATCTGCATCTCAATCTGCTGCCCTCTCCCAGGGGCAATAATAGCCTGAGTATGGTGTAGTTTGGACTCATATTGTACACATGGATCCTCTTAGTCTTTCACCATCATCATATTTGTCACATACATATGGATGTATTTTTATTCATACATGCATCTATATGTATGCATACATACATATATCCAAAATATATACATAGATACATAAATATGTGTTTTTACATAAACACACATTTCATTTAGTCCTATTGAGTCTGCTGCCTGGGCCGGCCCGGTGGCGCACTGCTACAGTGTGCTGCTTGGGAGCATGGCGGCACTCCCGCCGAGGGTTCAGATCCCACATACAGACCGGTTCCCGCTCACTGGTTGAGTGAGGTGCGGGTGCGACACCAAGGGTTGTGATCCCGTTGCTGGTCCCGGTCCGGTACAAGCGCGACACTGAGGGTTGCGATGCTATGATAGCCACGCAAAAAGACAAAAAGGAAAAAAAAAATTATTCTTCCAATAGGCTGTTCATACTTCTAACCTGAGTATCTTATCTTTTGTGTCTCTTTGTAAATGATCATCTTAAAGATACTCTTTTCCCTAGGATACTTCCCCATTTCCCAGATTTTCGGTATATAATTGAATCAAATGTACTATTTTTTCCTGTTATGTACTGCAAAATTGCCTTGCCATCAGGGTCTGCAAATAGAATGACATATGTGAACTATGTTTTTAGTGCTAATGACTGAGTTGTATACTTTGATCAAGTCAAGCAAAGAGCATCTGAGCATATTTTAGTCACCTTAAAATATGATATTATTGAAGACAGCATTACACAGATGCTGTAGATTGATGTCCCCCCAAAACCTAGTTCCCTCTGTGACAGTGTTAAGAGAGTGGGAAATCCTATTATGGGAATTGAAAGGTGGGGCCTTGAAGAGATAATTAGATTCTGATGACTGTGCCTAGTAAATAAATTAATAGTAGTGGTCATGGGTGTGGTTCTGAGGGCTTTCAAAGGAGAGCAGCAAAACTTTCTCTCTGCTCTGCCATTTTATGCCATGTGAGACCCCTGGGTCACTGTTGCCACCACCAAGACCCTCACCAGATACGTTCCCTGGACTTTTGACTTCCCGGCCTCTGCAACTGTAAGCAATACATTTTTTTTTTTTTA
>NW_007729446.1:24320-27633 GCF_000696425.1 Galeopterus variegatus | reverse complement strand
ATGGGACATAATAATCAACTACATTGTATATTGACAAAATAAAAATAATAAAAAAATAATAAAAATAAAAAATAAATACATAAATAAAATTCCCTTTAACCATTACCTGCATCTCAATCTGCTGCACTCTCCCAGGGGCAATAATAGCCTGAGTATGGTGTAGTGTGGACTCATATTGTACACGCGGATCCTCTTAGTCTTTCACCATCATCATATTTGTGACATACATATAGATGCATCTATATGTATGCATACATACATATATCCAAAATATATACATAGATACATAAATATGTGTTTTTACATAAACACACATTTTATTTAATCCTCTTGAGACTGCTGCCTGGGCCGGCCCAGTGGCGCCCTGCTACAGTGTGCCGCTTGGGAGCGCGGCAGCACTCCCGCCGAGGGTTCGGATCCCACATACAAACCGGTTCCCGCTCACTGGCTGAGCGAGGTGCGGGCGCGACACTGAGGGTTGTGATCCCGTGGCCCATCCCATTCCGGTACGGGCGTGACACTGAGGGTTGCGATCCGTTGCCGGTCACGAAAAAAGACAAAAAGGAAAAATAAATTGTTCTTCCAATAGGCTGTTCATACTTCTAACCTGATTATCTTATCTTTGATGTCTCATTGTAAATGATCATCTTAAGGATACTCTTTTCCCCAGGATACTTCCCCATTTCCAGGATTTTCTGTATCTAATTGAATCAAATGTACTATTCTTTCCTGTGATGTACTGTAAAATTGGCTTGCCATCAGGGTCTGTAAATAGAATGACATATGTGAACTATGTTTTTAGTGCTAATGACTGAGTTGTATACTTTGATCAAGTCAAGCAAAGAGCATCTGAGCATATTTTAGTCACCTTAAAATATGATATTATTGAAGACAGCATTACACAGATGCTGTAGATTGATGTCCCCCCAAAACCTAGTTCCCTCTGTGACAGTGTTAAGAGAGTGGGAAATCCTATTATGGGAATTGAAAGGTGGGGCCTTGAAGAGATAATTAGATTCTGATGACCGTGCCTAGTGAATAAATTAATAGTAGTGGTCATGGGTGTGGTTCTGAGGGCTTTCAAAGGAGAGCAGCAAAACTTTCTCTCTGCTCTGCCATTTTATGCCATGTGAGACCCCTGGGTCACTGTTGCCACCACCAAGACCCTCACCAGATATGTTCCCCGGACTTTGGACTTCCCGGCCTCTGCAACTGTAAGCAATACATTTTGTTTTCTTTATAAATCACCCAGCTCCAGATATTTTCTTATAAGCAACAGAAACAGACTAATACAACAGATAATACCTAGTAATTACTAGTGATCATGTTCTTTCTGCTGAGGATTTGCTAGCATCGTGACTTGGCCCACAGTCACCTTGAATGTGCTCTCAGGGCCCAACCTGGTTTCACAATGGCCAGGTGGACAAATAATCCCTGCCTGGGCCCCTCAAACTGCAGCATCATTTTTCACAGTTGGATGTCCTGTAGCCAATTTGTCAAGATGTAGTCTGCTCTTGGTTGAAATAAATTAAGTGGTTTAACCTGGACAGTGCTACTTTACTGCAATTTTCATTTTGCATTGGTGGAACAAGGAAATCCTCTCCGCATGGACTCCAAAGTCAAATGGGAAACAAACAAAGACTATGTATTCAGGTCCCTCTGGAACAAAGAAAGAAGAGAAAGTTGGTCTGTCCAGTGACAGATATTTCTTGCTTTTTAACAGAAAAGGATGGTATGATGATTTTTCAGCTAAAATGAGTATAAATTCAGTGTTTTAAAAAAATATTCTTCTTATATCTATACAACTAATGTAAAAACTGTTTATTTTAAAATGTCTTATTATGGGAAATGTGGGATGAATACAGAAGTTCACCCAGTAGAACATCGAGCCCCCAGCTGTGATCTTCAGCTTTGACTATTACTGACTCGTAGCCAATCTTGTTTTGTCTTGCTTTGTCTATACTTTTATCCACATCTCAGCCCACTCTCACATTATTTTGAAGTAAATTCCAGATACCGTCTCATGTAAAAGAACCTTCTAAAGAGAAGCATTTTTGAAAACTTCGANTGACGGGCCATAATAATCATATACAGTGTATATTGACAAAATAAAAAAAAATTAAAAAAAAGAAAAAAAAAGAAAAAAAAAAGAATTGCTGTGGCTATTCAGGGTCTTTTTCTGCTCCGTATGAATGTTAGGGTTGTTTTTCTATTTCTGTGAATAATGTCATTGGTATTTCAATGGGGATTGTGTTGAATCTGTAGATCACTTTGGGTCATATGGACATTTTCACAATGTTAATTCTTTCAATCCAAGAGCATGGAATGTCTTCCATCTTTTTGTGTCCTCTATAATTTCTTTGTACAGTGATTTGTAGTTCTCATTGTAGAGATCTTTCATATCCTAGGTTGAATTTATTCCTAGGTATTTTATTGATTGATTGATTGATTGATTGATGACTGTTGTAAATGGTCCAGTCTTTTGATTTCTCTTATTGCTAGGTCATTGTTGGAGTATAAAAACACTACTGATTATTGTGTGTTGGTTTTATATCCTGCAGCTTTGCTGAAATCATTTATTAACTCTAAGAGTTTTTTTGTAAAGTCTTTACTTTAGGCTTTTCTATATATAAGACCATGTCATCTGCAAAGAGGGACAGTTGGACTTCATCTTTTCCTATCTGAATGCATTTTATTTCTTTCTCTTGCCTGATTGCTCTGGTTGGTACTTCCAACTCTATGTTGACTAGGAGTGGTGAGAGTGGGCATCCTCATCTTGCTCCCATTCTTAAGGAAAAATCTTTTATCTTTTCCCCATATAGGATGATATTGGGTTTGAGTTTGTCATATATGGCTTTTATTGCATTGAGATACTTTCTTTCTATATCTAATTCGCTGATAGTCTTTATAATGAAGGGATGTAGAATTTTGTCAAATGCTTTTTCTGCATCTATTGAGATACTTGTATGGTTTTGGTCCTTGATTTTGTTGATTGGTGTATCTTATTTAATGACTCTTGTATGTTGGATCATCTTTACACCCCTGGGAAGAATCCCGCTTGATTGTGATGTATAATTTTTTTGATGTGTTGCTGTGTTCCACATGCTAATATTTTATTGAGGATTTTTGCATCTATGTTCATGAAAGATATTGGCCTATAGTTTTCTTTTTGTTGTGTCTTTGTCTGGTTTTGGAATCAGGGTGATGTTTGTCTCATAGGATGAGTTTGGACCAATGGCCTCTGTTTCAATTTTTTGGAATAATTTGATGAGAATTGCAATTAATTCCTTTTTAAGGATTTAGTAGAATTCAA
>NW_007729446.1:22343-23437 GCF_000696425.1 Galeopterus variegatus | reverse complement strand
TTTTTGTTGTGTCTTTGTCTGGTTTTGGAATCAGGGTGATGTTTGTCTCATAGGATGAGTTTGGACCAATGGCCTCTGTTTCAATTTTTTGGAATAATTTGATGAGAATTGCAATTAATTCCTTTTTAAGGATTTAGTAGAATTCAACAGTAAAGCCATCTAGTCCTGAGCTTTTCTTTGTTGGGAGACTGCTGATTACTGCTTCAATCTTTTTGCTTGTTATTTGTCTGTGCAGGTTTTCTTTGTTTTTTTGGTTCAGTCTTAGTAGTTTATATGTGACCAGAAACTTATCCCTTTCCTCCAGATCTTCAAATTTGTTGGTGTACAATTCTTCATAATAGTCTCTAATGATTCTCTGTATTTCTGTGGTATCAGTTGTAATGCCTCCTCTCTCATTTCTAATTTTTGTTATTTGGGTCTTCTTTCTGCTTTCATTAGTTATCCTAGCTAATGGTTTGTCTTTGTTTATTTTCTTGAAAAACCAACATTTTGTTTCATTGATCTTTTGTATCATTTTGGGGAGT
Source organism: Galeopterus variegatus (assembly GCF_000696425.1). Classification (NCBI taxonomy): domain Eukaryota; kingdom Metazoa; phylum Chordata; class Mammalia; order Dermoptera; family Cynocephalidae; genus Galeopterus; species Galeopterus variegatus. The sequence goes on along the minus strand of NW_007729446.1, from coordinate 22,913 downwards.
TTCGATTTCATTTATTATGGTCTGATCATAATCATTTCTTTCCATTTACTAATTGAAAGATTGGAATATTCTTGTATTTCTCTTTCTTGGGGTCTAGCATAAGGTTATTTATTTGAAATCTTTTCATTCTTTTGATGTAAGAATTTATTACAATAAACTTCCCTCTCAAACTGATTTTGCAGCATCTGACAGTTTTTGGTATGATGTGTCTTTATTTTCATTAGTTTCAAGAAATTTTTTCATTTCCTTTTTAATTTCTTCTTGGACCTTATTAGTTGTTCAGGAGCATGTTTAATTTCCAGGTGGTTGTATACTTTCCAGAGTTCTGCTTGTTTATCCTTTCTAGTTTTAACCCATTGTGGTCTGAGAAAATATTCGAAATAATTTCAATTTTAAAAAATTTCTGTAGGCTTTATTTGTGAGTTAACATAGATTCTATCATGAAGAATGTTCTATGTTCTAGTGAGAAGAATGTATATTCTGTGTTTAAGTAAAATTGGTCTAAAATATGGATTAAAACCTGTGTTTCTCCCCTGATTTGTTCCCTAGATTATCTGTCCAAGATTGAGA
>NW_007729446.1:9326-21089 GCF_000696425.1 Galeopterus variegatus | reverse complement strand
GTATTGTCTTACTCCTGGCATTTTATCTATTTTCATTTGGAAGTTTTAAATATCTTTTTTTTCTTTTTTACTGTTTGTCTTTGGTGTCTGTTTCTGGAGGTGATAAGATATAGTTTCTTTCTCTTTCTTGTTTGCTTTTTTTATTATACTGGTGGGTCTTGTACTTTCTTGTATACTTGTCATTACCATTTTTGGGGTTCCAGATGCAGGACACTCTTGAGGATTTTTTGTAGGGTTGGTCATGTGGTGGTGAATTCTCATAGTTTTTGTTTGTCTGGGAAGCACACTATCTCTCCTTCATTTCTGAAGGATAGTCTTTCTGGGTATAGTATTCTTGCCTGGCAGTATTTTTTTTTTTTTTTAGTATTTTTGAATATATCATCCTATTCTTTTCCAGCCTATAGAGTTTCTGTTGAGAAGTCTGCTGTTAGTCTGATGGGGACTCCCTTATAGATGACTTGATGCCTTGCTTTTGTTTTTAGGATTCTCTCTTTGTCTTTGATCTTTGCCAGTTTGACTATACTGGGTCTTGAAGAGGACCTTTTAGGATTGAATCTGTTTGGGGATCTTTGAGCCTCCTGTATCTAAAGGCACATGTGTCTTCCTCATCTGGGAAGTTTTCCATTATTATTTAATTGAGTACGTTGTCCTCAATGCCTTTTCTATTCTCTTCCCCTTCAGTAACACCCATGATTCAGATGTTTGTGTGCTTAAGGTTGCTGCTATCTCTCTTAGATTTTCTTCATTTTTTAAAATTCTTCCTTTTTTTTTTTGGTTGGCCTGAGTTATTTCAAGGGACTGTCTTCAAGATCAGAAATTCATTTTCTGCTTGCTCTAGCCTGGTGCTTAAGCTCTCAGTTGTGTTTTTTATTTTGTTGAATGACTCCTTCAGTTCCACAAGTTCTTTTACATTCTTTTTAAGGTATTAATTTCTTTGTAAGTTTCCTCCTTTGTATTCCTTTGGTGGACTCATATTTTCTTTTTTTTTTTTTTATTTCTAGTTTCTCTGTGTTGATGTCTGGTCATCTGGTAGAGCAGTTGCTCTTCTATTACTCTTCTTCCCTGGACTCCACTGGTGACCTTCCTTGTGTCAACACAGTCCAGTGGTCAGCAGTCCACCTGCATAGCAGCAGTAGCTGTGGTGGTGGCTGACTGCTCACATGATGATGGTGGCTGCTTGGCAGTGCTGGTGGTGGTGATAACTGCAGCAGTGGTGATTCCAACAGCAGCCCACTTGGCTGTGGTATCCACAGCAGCAGCCCACATACCTACAGTGTCTGCAGTGGGGTTAACTCACAGTGGCGACAGCAATGGCAGTGGCTGCAACTGCCACCCTGGTGTCTGTGATGTCCTTGGCAATGGCAGGGTTATTTCACAATGGCAGCTGCAGCAGCAGCAGTGGGTGCTACTGCCTCCCTGACATTTGCAGCATCCACAGTAGCAGTGGTGTTACCTCATGAAGGTACATGCTACTGCAACAAAAATAGGGCTAAGCAGCTCTCATTGTCCTCACAGGCAAAAAATCTCCTACATCTTTACTATAAGTCACTTCCTTCTTACGATATACACCAAAATAATGTCACATATAATCTTTACAAAGTAATGTCTGTGCATTACAACTTACCTCTGAGGTCATATGTTTGTCTTCTGACTTTGTCTATATTTCTAGATAAATCCCACCTTAATTCAAGATTAAATATCTCAATCAATCCTCATTAATGCTAGTGCTATTCTGGAATTACTGATTTTCTTCTAGTCAAGAGCTTGAGAAAATGTATTTCTGTTATAAGGAGATAAAGTTACCAAGTGGAATGCATACTCATTTAAGTATTTCAATTTTGGGATGGGAAGATAAAGAAGCTTCATCTTGAGGAAATGGAGGCCCAGGTATCTTAATACAACACAGACACTGACAATACAGCCATGTTGATGAATAAATTAATGCACTTTCAAGTAGTTATCTAATTTGACAACACCCTAATCATACTATATACCCTTAATGCCAAAATTAGCACCCTACTAGACAGATTTAGACATTGAGCTCTTATATTCAATTGGATCAGATATATTACAAGGGAAAAGGACCATAACAGGTTATGCCTAAGAACTTGAGATTAGATTATCTATAAGTTATGTATTAATTTAGTCTATTCTTTAGGTTTTACATGTAACACTAATTACATTCCTTCACTTATTAAAATTTATCACTTATTATAGTATATTTATCCCAAGACTTCTTGGTTTATGTGTAATTCTAACATTCTCCAACAAAGCTTGCTATCATTTTTATTAGTATTGACTGAATTTGAATTTTATATTATGCTATTGTCCAAGTATTAAATAATCTGAAAAATATTACTTACTTTCTTATTTCACATTATTAGAAAACTATACAGATTAATGTGTTTTTGTCACTAATTAGCATTTTTTCACAGGAATGCTTTGACTTACTAGTTTTTTCAGGGTTTTACCCAGTGAGGTGGTAAAAAAAAGTTATAACCACAAATACATATATACAGTCATTTAGTTATTTGGTATGCGTTCTGAATATCCTTAGTATACTTTTTTGTTCATGTTATGGATAATGATAATATCTTTCCAGGAAACTGAGTAATATAAGAAAGATATGATAGAATTACATCAAATCTCACAATCTTTTAAGCAGTCAGAGTATTAGGAATCCTTCTTTATCATACTAAAGAAGATAAATCCCCAAAATTAGGCTTAAGTTTGATTTTTTTAAGCAAAGAGAGAAAGAAAGAGAAAGGCAGAAAGAAATAAATAAATGAAGGAAAGAAAGAAGGAAGGAAGAGAGAGAGGGAGGGAGGAAGGAAGGAAGTAAGACAGAGAAATCAAGCAGACAGGCTAGGGAGGATGGAATATTTAAAGTAGACAATTTTAATGCACAATTAAAAAATTGAAACTCTGGCTGCCATTTTCATTGGAATACCATCACATAAAACATGTGAATCCATAGGCTTCCAATATCTCAAAGTTCCATTTTTGGAAACAATAAAATGCTGGAAGTAATGAACGCTCTCTTATAAAATAGTCAAACAGCATTACACTCTGTTACTCCTTTTAGTTTTATCTGTTTTTGTATGGAAATTAACTCTAACAAACTGAAGCTACAAACAGAAGGAATTTGGATATTTATTATACAGCTGTGCATCAGTCATCTAATATGTGCTAGGTATTGTATTTTAAGTGCTAGTGATAAAATAAGTTATATAAAAAGGAAATAATTGTAATTAAATTAATTGACTATTATAGATTTTTATGTTATTAAAATAATTTGTCCTATATGTTTGCTCTAAGTATCACTGACAAAGAAATATTTGTATTCAAATATTTTGGTAAATCTTTTGGCTGAAAGAAATTTACTTCAGTGATTTGCATTCTAATAATACTATATTCTAGTTAAAAAATAATGTCAGATCACATCCAGTCAGTGTTATCACTGTGTTAAATAAATTACTTGAAAGAACCACAGAATTCCCCAATCCATTAGTATTTCTCCTAAGACTGAACTTGCTGGAAGTAATTACTGACTGAATTCATCAAAGTTGTCCCCTCAGATACTTGACTTTAAGAGGAAAAAAAAAAAAAAATCAAAAAAGACTCCATTACCCTCTGCTCTGGAATACATTTCTATCATCCATTTTGGTTGGGCTGTCCTGAGAGAAGAGTAGAAAATAAGAGGGGAAACGAAATAAAATACATACTTCATCCAAGTATGTAGAGGGTCAGCATACTCACAGGTCCTTAGAACTAATGATCATATTAAATAAAGCCTGTTTAGTTAAAATACCACCCTTATATCATTTTCTAGTTTAGAATCATTTCCTTATGTGTATAGACGTTGAAGGGCTATGCTCCATCTCTTGCCAATCTGGACATTTCACAATGCATTTTGATGATTGGTTCAGGCATATTGAACATGTTTCTGATAAGGACACAATGTGATGTGTTTAAGTTATCATCAAATATGAGATACCGTAGGATAAGCAATGTATATTTGAAATCATATTTACCTAAGGTTATAGAGAGAAGTATAAAAAGAAAAAAAATATTTTGTGACTTCTTTGCATTGAATGATGCAGTAATTAAATGGCAGGATGCACTAATATTTTAAAAATTTTATCACTCCTTGCATCTGTTAATCAAGTTAGCTAATCTCATATTTATATTTTTACAAGCACTTCTTTTGTTTGGCTTACAATCTCAGAATAATTCTCCTACATCTTTAAGTTATAATCTGGAAAGGATATTTATAATAATGGTTGGTTGTTTTAATTATCTTCTTAGAAATTTGCATCCCAAATAAATTTACATTTCTACTTTTCATTTGTATTTCATCCAGTGAAGCAAAAATACACAGCCTCTCACTAGTTTAGATTGTCAGATGATATGTCATCGATAGGCAGGCATATTTGACAGACACCTGGGTAATTTTTTTTTTTGGTGAAAAGAAAAGAAAAATTCAGATATACCAAGAATATAGAAGCTTCAAGTTTCCAGTGTGTTTGTAGCCTAGAAATTAAAACTTTACAATTAATAGTAATTTGTAAATTGATAATAATTTAAAGTTGTCCTATACTATTTCTAGTTTCATAAAATCAGTCAGCTCTAAATCTGGCAAACCAGATTTTACAACTTAACTGTCCTCCTGAATTCATATACCTTATTTTGTTATTCTATAATTGTGTTAGTTTACAACTGCAGCTGTCACAAATTACAACAAACTTAATGGCTTAAAACAATGCACATTAATTGTATTACAATTCTCTAGGCCAGAAGTCTGGGTAGGCTCAGATGTTGTCAGATCTGGGTCTTACAAGGTCAAAATCAAGGCATCATCTAGCCTTGGCTCTTGTGTAGATGAGATCTGGGGGAGAATTTGCTTCCAGGCTCATTCAGGTTGCTGGCAAGATTCAGTTGCATGCAGCTGGAGGACTAGAATTCCTGTTTCCTTGTGGGCTATCAGCTAGGAGCTATTCTCTGTTACTAGAGATCTGTCCCATGCATATGGGCTCTAGATGCCAGGGCTGGTGCATCGAATTCTTCTCAACCTTGGAATCTTTCTGAAGTCCCCTTTTGCTGCATACTTTTTGTTTCCAGCCACAGGAATTTTCTGCTTTTAAGGGCTCATGTGATTAACTTTCTGGAAAATCCAGGATAATCTTATTTTAAATTTGATAATCTTAGTTACATGTGCAAAGCCCCTTTTTCCATGTTAACATAACATTTTCTGAGGATTAGGGCTTGGGCATCTATGATGGCTAATAAGTGCTAACTTGAATGATTTGAGGGATGACCAGGTAGCTGGTAAAGCATTATTTCTGGGTGTTTTGACAGGGTGTTTCTGGAAGAGATTAGAGTTTGTATCAGTAGACTGAGTAAAGAAGATCTACTGGTGTGGATGCACATCATCCAGTCCACTGAGGGCCAGCTTAAACAGAACGAAAAGGCAGACTCTCTCTGTTGAGCTGGGATATCCATCCTCTTTTGCTCTTGGACATTGGAGTTCCTGGTTCTTGGGCCTATGGAATTCAGTACTTACAGTAGTGGCATCCCTGGTTCTCAGGCCTTTAGGCTTGAACTGAATTACCACCACCAGCTTTCCTGGTTCTCCACCTTGAAGAGGGCATATCATGGGCCTTCTTGTCCTCCATAATCCTGTGAGTCAATTCCCCTAATAAATGTCCTCTTATGTATGCCCTATCAGTTCTGTTTCCCTTGAGAACCCTGACTAATACAGCATCTTTGGGAGCCATTAATCTGCCTACCATAACAACGCACTATTTTTTTTTTCACAATTTAACATCCTTAAAATAGGATGAACCTTAAAATCAATGTGTCATATTCTAATTAGCAACAATTTTCCCCTTGTTCTTCATAATATAATGATATATATTACCATGATATGTTAATCTATGAAGCATAGTAATTTATTTTTTGCTACTCTTAAGTATCATGTAAACACAAAAAGAGCTATCAAAAATCATGGATAAAAGACAATTGTCCTTTATTCCTTTATCTTTATGCCCTTTATTTAACTATAAGGAAATAGACAGCTGAAATGGACAAACAACTCACAAAAGAAATCTGAATGGATAACATGTGTACAGAATTCTACCTTTACTATAAATCAAAGAAATGACAATTAAAAGAAACTATGATTTTTCATCTATCAAATTGGCAAAATCCTGAATAGATGATACCCATTCCTCATGAGAATAGAAGGAAATAAAATAGGAGATAAAAAGAATTTTGGTGGCCAGTTTTGCAATATGTTTTATAAGACTTAAAAGTCTTTAATTACTTTCACTCTACTTTCATTCTAGGGATTTGTTTTTCAATATTCAAATACCTGTGCAAATGTATATGTATTTATTCCATACGCACATACAAAAGGGGTCTTCAAAAAGTTCATGGAAAGAATAGTATTATTTTTTGATTCTATTTTTCCGCAAACTTTTTGAAGTAACTTCTATATAGTTTGTTGCAATCTTATTCGTGATCATTTACTTTCACTCTAGGGATTTGTTTTTCAATATTCAAATACCTGTGCAAATGTATATGTATTTATTCCATACACACATACAAAAGGGGTCTTCAAAAAGTTCATGGAAAGAATAGTATTATTTTTTGATTCTCTTTTTCCGCAAACTTTTTGAAGTAACTTCTATATAGTTTGTTGCAATCTTATTCGTGATCATGAACAAATGAAAACAAATTTCCTATTGTCAAATCATTTTTACAAATTGGTTAAATAAACATGACACATTCTTATGAAGAGCAATCACAAGGCCAACAAAATTGATGCCACACGAGAATCTCTAAGGAGAGGGGAAAATATGCATAAAATATAAATGAGAAAAGTAGGTTCTACGATGGTAGGTATAGTAATTTTGAGAAAGAAAGTCAACCATTTATATTCATTTTTCCTTTTCACCGCTTTAAGTGGAAGAGCTGTGTCATTCTATCAATGGCTAATAACTCCACTCATATTCTGAATACCTTCCACTTCCTCAAAAACTGATCTCCCTCATGATTTCTTCTATCTTCTTTTTATTTGCTCTCCCAACTTCCACTCCCACCAACATTCAAAAATGCTAAAATCACTGCAATCAGATACATACATGCATGCATACGCACACACATATACATACATATATGCATACTTTAACAAACAGATGAATAAAGCTTATTCATTCTAGGTACTGCATCATTTCTTTCTTTCTTTCTCACCTCATGAGATAGTGAAAGATTGGTTAATGGACACAAAGAAGCCAGGTAGGAAAAATAAGTTCTATGGGATACTGAAAGATACTGCATCATTTCTCCTCTTTGTTTTATTCAAGCTTTCACAATTTATTTTTTACACACAGGATCTCCAGTTCCTTCCATCTTGTTTATTTTTCAACTCATTGCAGTGAATCCAAAAAATTTATGCACTTACTCAAAACATAGTTTTAATACCTGCTATGAATGAGGTCTAGTTCCACGTCTGGGAGATATCAAAGTAAGTTGTGAATAGGGCAATATACCTGCACTAACGTTAAGGGACAGAAAATAATAAATAAACAAAAAATCAGATAGTGACAGGTGCAATGCAGAGAATTAAAATAAGTTTATGTGACAGAAAGTAACAGGATACTCATTTTGATGTTCAGGGAAGGCTTCATTTAAGCTGATATCTCAATTATTAGAAAGTTTAGCAATATAAAATCAGTGGAGAAAGAAAGAAAAAAAAGAAAGAAAAGAAGGAAGGAAGGAAGAAAGAACTGAGCTTTCACAAGGAGAGAGCAGAACTGTGGTTACTAGAGGCGGGAATGGGGGAGGGAGGAAAAGGATCGTGAAAGGTTGATTAATGGACGCAAAACATCCAGACCGGAAAAATAAGTTCTACGGGTGTACAGTTGAGCTAGGCATCTATAATTAACAATAACTTACTGCATGTTATCAAAGGGCTAGAAGAGAAGAAATTGAATGTTCTCATCTCAAAGAAATGATTAATTTTTGTAATTTATTTGAATATGCTAATTACCCTGATTTGATCATCACACATTGTATACATGTATGGATATTCAACTCTGTACCCCACAAATATGTATAATAAATATGTTTCAATAAAAAAATCAGTAGAAAGAGAATTCCAGGTAGACATTATCCTAAATTTTAAGAAGTTGGTTATCTAGCAGAGGACACAGTACAGAACAAGGCAACAGCTAGAGCTAAGACACTAAATTGGGAACCACTTTGGGGTGATTGAGATATGTAAACAGTGGCAATGTGTGTGAAATATATTGGTCTGGAGGGACAGTAGTAGAGAATGAGATTGTCAGGGGTTAAACTACATAGGACTTCTTATGCCGGAGTGAGGGAGGTGGTATTTTACACAAGGAAATATTTACTATGATTAACTGATTCCTATTTTTAAAGCTTAGTCTATGATGTAGAAATGAATTGTGGTGAGGGCAAGAGTGGAGGCTTGAGGCTTGCTAGGAAATTGTACTGTAGGACGTGGTAGTTATTGCAGTGGTCTGCTGGAAAAGATGTAGAGAATTGCACCAGCGCAGGGCGTATTTAAGAGACAGAGTTGCTTTTGCAGGAGTGAGAAAGTAGACAATGGTGGAGCAGCTGGAACCATAGGAGTAGTCTTCCCTGAGATGAACGTGTATTCTAACTTTACCCTGTTATTGAAATGGTTCTGGTAAAGGCCACTAACGCTCTTTTAATTTTGAATTCAATTGATAATTCTAAGTCCTTTCCTTTCTGGACCCCTATGCAATTTTAGCACGTAAAATTACTGTCTCTTTTTGCCTTATATCTCTACCATTTTTCTTTATGCTGCTGCTGATCTTTTAAATGTTGGACTTCTTTCCCCTAGACCCTCTTTGTTTTTCATTCTGCAGACTTTTATGAATATCAAAGCCGACAACTTCTGATCTATGTTCCCAGCACAGATACAATTCTCCCAACAGCTCAGTGTATATACCCAATTGCCTACTAAACATTAATGATTAGAAGTGCTAGAGGCACCTCAATATATCCAAACCCAAATTCTATTTTTCCTATGCCAAAATCATGCTCTTTCTCCTTAATTCCTTAATTTTAGAATTCCTTCCTAATCCACCTGGGGATTGTGGTAAATTGAGCTGTTGCTTTCAGTTCTTCACTTGCCTGGAGTAGTGTTATATATACGCATCCTTGTCATGGCCTCATAAAGTGTTCACTGACCACCCTTGACTTCAGCCTTTGCTAGCATGATTTGTTTTGGTCAATGCAATAATGGTGAACATGACCCAAGCAAAAGCTTAACAGGCCATTGGGCTGGCTCCCTTATACACCTGCCTTTTGTGATGAGAAGATGCTTCAGGAAGATGTTAGTCAAAGAAGGCTGAGAGAAATGTGGAGCAGACCCAACCTGATTCTCTGAGTTAAGCCCAGTTGTGCTCAAGACACAGTCGCAGTTTACTGAACAAGAAACAAATGCATGTCATTGTACACCACTGAGACTTTGTGGTTGTTATTCAGCCAAAACCAACTCATGCAAGACCCAAATGAGAAGCCAAAAGCCATTCCTTACTCTGCTCTGTTGACTGTCACATGGAATAATATCTCAGTCTTACTAGTTTTGTTTTCACAATATCTCCTGTATCTCACTCGAGCTTCCTATTGCTTCACTGCCCTTAACATCTCTTAATTGAGCCATTCTGTATCTTACTAGTTTCCCTGGCTTTTGTATGGTACCCTTCCAATCTATTTTCCTCACTGTTGTTAGAATGATCTTTCTTAAAAGGCAAACTGATCAAGTCATTCCAGTATTTATAATCTTTTATGGACCATCCATTGCCAAACCCATCAGTATAAAATTGAAATTATTTAGCACACAGTGAACTTCTTGACATGGCCTCCTTCTGAATCTCTGCCCTTATTTCTTACACTTGTCTTTCATCCTCACCTTGAATGCCAGCAATGCTATGCTCATTTTCATCTCAATGCTTTTCCATATGCTCCACATTCCAAAGTGCTCCACATCTTCATAGATTTTCAACTGTATGCTCGTTTGATCCCTATCTTTCTTTGACACTTAGACATTATCTTTCTCAGTAAGTTGTGCCTGAGTTCCTCTACCCTCCTCACCTTGTCCAGCTTTATTTGAAAGTCCTTGTGTTGTGCGTATATTCATAGCAATCAGTGATTGCCTCTATTGGAGCTTAGAAGAATAACTTGTCAGGTCCTATTCTTCAAATTTAGTTCGGATGAACCTTCTTTATTTTATTGATTTGTTTACTCACTTGTCTTATAACTAGCATATAATTTTCTTAGGGCATCAACTATATCTTTTATCTCTATATTTCCAGTGACTTGTATGATGCCTGAAACTTCATAAATATAACTGTATAGTAAATGGATGAAAGAAAGAAAAAATTTAGAAGAGAAAATGGAGGCCCCCAAATTTTTAAATTTTTAAATTTTTGCTCAGTCAGTAAGTGATGAGAATAAGGGTCATCTGTAGCTTTGAGCAGCACTTTGTAAATTTTACTATGTGGATTTTGAAGTAAACATTTCTAAAAATAATTATTCCCAGTGACTGCAAAATTTCATGGTATATATTGCTAGGAACAAATAATGGTAAATATGAAGGCTCTGTTGAAAAAAGTCATAGGATAGAGCCAAATGTTTGTCTTGAAAACAAGTGGGCATTATCCTGAAGATCCATATCTATTGGATTCTGAGTAGAATATTTGGTAACTTTGAAATGTAAATATGAGGGCTCTGTTGAAAAAAGTCATAGGATAGAGCCAAATGTTTGTCTTGAAAACAAGAGGGCATTATCCTGAAGATCCATATCTATTGGATTCTGAGTAGAATATTTGGTAACTTTGAAAAACATTATCAGTAAAAACAAGTTATAATTGAAACAACCTCACTAAAATTGATTATTCCCTTTCAAAATGCTCAGAGAATTTATCAGCATCAATAAAACTCTAGACCTGGAAATTATAATAGTTATTTACCATGTTTAGGCTCAGCTGACTGTGGCTTCAGTGTGCATGTGGGTGGGGATGAGGAGTATGCTTGTTCATCTACTTGGTCTGGTTGACTAAGTTGTTTATAACATGTTTCCATGTAAGTGTTCCAATGTTTGAATAGGAAATATATTGAATGTTAAAGACTATGCAAAGTTGTGATTGAGCCTTTTTTTATACTCTTATTTTTTATTGAAACATTGATTATGCATATTTGTGGGGTACAAGATTATATTTCAATACATGTATACAGACGTCATTTATATACATTCTTTAATCTCTTTAGAACAGCCTGCTGTCGCCCACATGTAGTACTGGCAAGGAGAAATCTAGCTCTCCTGTGGAAATGTCTTATGCCTCATATTGAATATCCAGAAAAGAGTGAATAGTCTGTTTGCTATTTTTCTCAAGAAGATAATACCATGGTAAAAACTTTGGCATTTCAGCTGCAAAATTTCATTTAGAAAATGGGACTCCTTACCAGGCTAATCCAATTTTGACATTATCTGAAGAAGGAGTGTGAGGAGAAATCTAGCTCTCCTATGGAAATGTCTTATGCCTCATATTGAATATCCAGAAAAGAGGGAATAGTCTGTTTGCTATTTTTCTGAAGAAGATAATACCATGGTAAAAACTTTGGCATTTCAGCTGCAAAATTTCTTTAGAAAATGGGACTCCTTACCAGGCTAATCCAATTTTGACATTATCTGAAGAAGGAGTG
>NW_007729446.1:5124-9200 GCF_000696425.1 Galeopterus variegatus | reverse complement strand
TTTAGAAAATGGGACTCCTTACCAGGCTAATCCAATTTTGACATTATCTGAAGAAGGAGTGTTTTAGACTGGGCTGTTTAAGGAAAATGTTTCCACTGGGTCTATTTATTATATTTCATTGACTTTCTGCCTTAGCAAGTTATTTGGAATCTAAATACCCAGAAGATGATTCTCTTTACTAAAGAAAATATACATATCATATCACAGTCTGCCTTTCATAATAATTTATTTTCTTATAATTAGCAAGACTGAGCTAAAGACCTACTGGGCACTGAGACTGCAATATTAACAATTTTGTTATTTAGCAGATGTAGAAAGAAAGCAAAATTTAACTAGAATTTTAAATGTGGGGTTTCAGCATTCTCTAAAATGCTTAATATGAGTATATGTTCTGCAATTCCATTTTGAAAAACAAATCAATTTACATGAATCAGCTATGATTTGGCTCCATAGTCTGAAATAATAACTAGGAAATTAGAATTCCTATTTAACCAGTTCAAAAGCTAACCTTTTAGTCTGTTATAGTAATGAAAACTTATAGCCTACTGATGATGAAAAATAACTTTAGAGTCAAATAAACTCGGGCTCATATCTTGACTCTACTACTTATTATCTGTGTAATCTTAGTCAAGGCATTTAAAAGATTTTAGTCTTGGTTTTCTTGATCATAAAAAGAAGACAACTATTCCTAATTCACAAGAGTTTCTTCTGTGGAGGAAAGTTCATGACTCCAGTGTTGGGGTCTTATTACAATTATTTTCTATTTTCTGGTTTCTTAACTATAGCTTAGAAGTGTAATTCTCTGCATTTGCTAGGGTACACTGTCATTGAAATTTTAAATCTAAGTTGCAGAAGGGAGATGTAAGACGAACTTACATTTTCAAATGAACAATTTTCAACTATGTCTTCTTGAGAGTCCATACTCTTCCCTGCTGAACCCCCACAGCCAGTGCGCCCATTCCCCAGATGCTGTGGCTACATGGGGCTAACTGTTCACAGTCCTTCCCCTCCCCCACAAACCACAATGAGGGATTCATTGACCTGGGAGTAATAAAGGTCAGCCCCATTGCCTGAAGGTAGAGACAGCGCTGGCTGAATTCATGTTCCAGCACTGTCCATAGGATCAGGCTGCAGCTTGAGCCCAGCAGAGAACACAGCCATACTTACTTAGCTCCTTCACTTGCCCCATCCTGTCTCCCTCAATCTTTTTCCACTGAGGGCATTCCCTCAACAAACCCATTCACTCAAATCAGTGTCTCAGGATCTGCTAAGGCACACCTCATTAAAATCGATGAAAAAATCATGTTGGGTGAGCAGTGTGCTTCATTGGAAAAATATAGTCACATCTGACTTTAAATTCTAGTTTTGCAACTTGGTGTGTATATAATCTTGGGTTTTCACTTCTTTGAATCTTGGTTCATTTATCTTAGAGGAAGTAAAATAGAGCCTACTGGGATGTTGTGAAGCTGAACGAAATCATATATGTGTATACACGTATATGTTTGTTCTGTGTATTTATGTAGATTGTATGTATGTGTATGTATATGTATATATGAGGGTACTTCAAAAAGTTCCTGGAAAGATTCATATTATCTTTTTTTTTTGTCCTTTTTGAGACTGGCTGCACCGCGCTCAGCCAGTGAGCGCTGTGAGCGCACCAGTCATCCCTACATAGGATCCAAACCCGTGGCATTAGCACCGCTGCGCTCCCAGTGCCGCACTCTCCCGAGTGTGCCACGGGCTCAGCCTTCATATTATCTTTTAATTCTGTTTTTCCATGAACTTTTTCAAGTACCTCCTATATGTATTCATATATGTGTATTATGTATACACACATATATGCATATATTTACATATACACCTATATATACATATACGTGTGTGTGTGTGTGTGTGTGTGTGTATAAAAGCACCCAGTACTGATTCTGGCAACATAAGACTCTACAAATACAGATTCTCTTCTCTTGTGTCTAATGCTGTTTATCCCTTCTGCCCTGATCTCTGCTCTGTCCCACCTTGCATTGATAGGTACCCTTATTAGCCCCTGTCTTTTCAAAATCTTAGTCTGGATACTTTTTCCTACCTAGGAGGCCAGAAAGCCTACTGTGGAATCTGATTATGGAGAATTTTCTAGTTCAGATTTGTCTATAAAAAGAGACCAAGCAATGTGGAGTGTTAAAAGTTAAGGGCATTGGCAAAGTATGTATTGTTGGATCATGTAATATAAAGCCAATGGATATAAAACATAAAGACATGAAGTCAAGGATTAAGAAAGTTTGGGTCAAGCAGACAATTGGGGGACATTTAAAGTAAAGACCAGGAAAAGGGCTTTGGCTCTCTATTGGGCTTGATTTCTTCTGGAAGGCATTGCACAGGGACCTAGCCTCCTTCCAAAGGTTCAGAGATGTTAGGGAAACAGAATCCTCTGATGGTGATGAGAGATGGAAAAAGTAATTGCAAACTCCATCAGCAATCAGGGAGCATAAAAATGACCTAGTAAAAGTTTAATATGGAACAAGAGAATGCCAAGGAATGATACAAACAGCAAATAGAGGAAGAGGCTTTTCAAGAAGATATAAAAAACATCAATAGTAGTGAAATACTGTTGAAAATGACAGAATGGCAAAACTCTTGGTAGCCAGTGTTGTGTGTGTCAATTTTAGGAGAAGGAGCATGTTGGAATCACCCATGAGCTAGGTTTGAAGTCAGCATCAGTAATGTCTCTCAAAAGCCACATAATACAGTGTTAATTAGAACTGTCAGCAATTTTTTAAATTATTAAATTTTATTTTGTTTCATATGAGGAGCTCTAAAAGCCACAGTAGTAATCTTCTCTAGTGAACATGATTTTTAATATTTTTCTCTGAAAATCCTAGTAGATGATATGAAGGAAACTTAGGACCAAACTCTCTGCTTCTGCACTCAAGCCTGCCTTTTGAGAACTGCCTGACTCAGATTTGTGAGAGGTATACAAGGCATAGTTGCAAACTCTAAGTTTTCTTACATAACCTAATCTTAGAAAAGTTCATATGCATTAGTTTAGATTTTTCTGTGGTATTAGATGAAGAAACTGTGCTCAGAAAGTTTGGAATAATTTTCCCAATATTATAAAGTTAATAGGTGACTATGTTTAAAATCTAAATCGGTCAGATTCCAAATCCCAGGTCAGTGGTTTGTGGATTCTTTTAGCAACCTCATAATATTTACCTCCCTCCACAAAGTCAGATGAATTGAAGTTTTCCCAATCATACTTATATAAAATATAAATAAAAAAGCAATATCATAAACTGAGCTATTTTTATGGATCTGTGGCATATAATCTAAATGTAAAAACATTAGCATATTCTGAAAACAGCTCTTCAAGACAGGTCCACTAGCTTCCCCTCGAAACCCCTGGTTAATCACCACTAAGCTCTACCCATTTGAAAATTTGGAAGCCACCATTCAACCACACTGTTTAGCCGAACACATTTGGGGTAAACAAAGAGAACTTCTGTCCATACTGAAAAACTTGAATATTTATAATTACCGTCATTTACTGACTCACTTTCGTTATTTGAGGATTATATTTCTTTCTTAAGAATTATGTCTGCTCTGGATTTGACACAGTCATAACGTCTTCTGGGGTGACCCCTGGATTTTTCCCATTTTATACAAGAATGTCAATTCCAGTGTTCCTAGGTGTCATATATTGAAAGTCTTGATCTTTAAAAAAGGACTAGTGAATTTCCAAACTGGGTCAGTTTTAGAGCCAGTTTGAAATAATTGGTAAAATATATATATATATATATATATAAAGTTAAAACCAAATCAGAAGAAAGTTCTTACTGTTCTCTGTTTCAATCCTAGGGGGTGGTACTGCAGCTCATGAATATTTAAAATCAGGGGTCCACAATTCAACTGCCTAAAGAGGCCAGCAGATATAAATGAGTAAAATTGACTGTTTGTAGGAATGAAAATTTGACAAGTTCTAAAACAATCTGAGGGAGACAGATATTGTTACTCAGAATCATCCGGTCATTGCCCTGAAAAATTGAGCACTAGCATTGTCAGACATAATTTCTCAAGAGAAACCA
>NW_007729446.1:2740-4020 GCF_000696425.1 Galeopterus variegatus | reverse complement strand
AAAATAGAGAAAGAAGCAGTTGGAAAGTAATCAGGATAAAAGAAAAATATAGATACAGAAAAAGGTGAGAATGGTGGGAGTAGTAAAGAACTCAAGGAAAACGAAAGAGGAGATAATCACAGTGAAGGTGGACTGTCATGGCTAAGAGTGTTACAAGGAAACAGTTTTTGCTACATGGTACATCAGAGAAAATTTTTACAATCTTGGTTGTATAAAAAGGAACTCTAGATATCAACTCCTTACTCCAGCATTTATCAACCCTATGACCTCTGTAAACCTCTGTTTCCTTATCAGTAAAATTAGGATAATATTACCTATACTCTGGTGTTATTTTAAGAAATTAAGTATTTGTAAAATGACTAGTACAATGTCTACGATATCATAAGCAATAAACAAATGTTAATTATTGTTTTTGTATTATTTCAAAATTATATCATGTTTTTATTTTCAAATTTTATTTTTCAAACACAGCTTCCCTCCCTCATGGCTTTCTGAAGATTTCTAAAATTGACAGAGGTATAATTTGTATGTGTGGGGGGTGGGGTTATGCATGTTTTCTTTATTGAATATATCCTAAATCAGAAATGTGGTAGCTAGTGTCATTCTGCTTTAAGCCTTTTTCTTTCTGCCAATCAGTTAAAAAACTTCCCATCCATTTAAAAAATTCTTTTGAGTGGAGATTGGTTTGTTTAGATTTGTGCTTCGGTTTTTAAAGAGCCTCAGACTGCCTTAACTTGATATATGCATATCATATGCATATCAGGTGTCATTTTATTTTATTTTTTTGCAGTTTTTATACATCTTCTTTTACTTCAAATCTCTGGCTCTTTCCGTTTATTATTACCATTTTGTGCATAACTCGTAATACAGGAACCAAAAGACTTTAAGATTACGTCTTTGTTTTGCAATGTTTACTTTTTCTGCTAGCCACTGTTTTTGCACAACCATTCAATTGAGAACAATTCGTTCAATGGTTAATTACAAGTCTGGTTTGGGTGGACTATTTCTGATGTTTACTGATTTTGACAAAGTTCAGATCACTGCTGGATGTCAACTGAGATTGAGCCTCTAGGTGACATTCGTAACAGTACTAAAACAGTTTTTATAAACTGTTTAAGAGGGTTGTTTGAGTGAATTTATCCTCTTTATGCATTAAATTCCTTAACTAATTCATGTCTCTTAAAGAGTCTATATAAGGTCACCAGAAAAACCCTGTCTTTATCTAATTCTTGACAAAATAATTTAGTTTCCCAGTGCTATTATGTCCTTTGGAAACATTC
>NW_007729446.1:923-2287 GCF_000696425.1 Galeopterus variegatus | reverse complement strand
TAAAAAACTTCCCATCCATTTAAAAAATTCTTTTGAGTGGAGATTGGTTTGTTTAGATTTGGGCTTCGGTTTTTAAAGAGCCTCAGACTGCCTTAACTTGATATATGCATATCATATGCGTATCAGGTGTCATTTTATTTTATTTTTTTGCAGTTTTTATACATCTTCTTTTACTTCAAATCTCTGGCTCTTTCCGTTTATTATTACCATTTTGTGCATAACTCATAATACAGTAACCAAAAGACTTTAAGATTAAGTCTTTGTTTTGCAATGTTTACTTTTTCTGCTAGCCACTATGTTTTTGCACAACCATTCAATTGAGAACAATTCGTTCAATGGTTAATTACAAGTCTGGTTTGGGTGGACTATTTCTGATGTTTACTGATTTTGACAAAGTTCAGATCACTGCTGGATGTCAACTGAGATTGAGCCTCTAGGTGACATTCGTAACAGTACTAAAACAGTTTTTATAAACTGTTTAAGAGGGTTCTTTGAGTGAATTTATCCTCTTTATGCATTAAATTCCTTAACTAATTCATGTCTCTTAAAGAGTCTATATAAGGTCACCAGAAAAACCCTGTCTATCTAATTCTTGACAAAATAATTTAGTTTCCCAGTGCTATTATGTCCTTTGGAAACATTCATTTTTATCATCCTTTCATTTATTAATATGTAATTTCGGAATATTATTTTGTTTTTCTGAATAATTCTTAAGGCATTTCTTTGCAATTGAGATAGAAGTCATTCCTTCCTACTTCCAGATTTGTCTTCTCACTATAATTCACTTCCACCAACCACTCAAACCAGTGACTTGGTCAGTAGTTAGTATTTCCCTTTTAACTTCAACTTAGACATGGTGATCTACTATCTTGCTTTTTCTTTTAGTTTTTGCTAAGTGATTTTATTAAACTCATGGCTGTATGGTCCACCTTCTAAAATTATGGAAATATGTGTCATGATGGTCTTTCGAAAGAATTAAGAAAAGCGGAAATTCAGTGACATGAGAGCTTGAAGAAAAAGTAAATTGTTAGAGACTGATAAGAGTTGGACTAGTTCTTGGCAGTGCTAGAAATAAGAATTCTATATTACTATTACCATTTTTACATATTTCCATTCTTGGAAGTGGAGAGTACTTTTGGAGATAATTACAATTTAATATGTTTGGCACTGGTATTTTATCACTTTCTCACAAATCATGAATATATCTAAGTAAACTAAAAACAAGGTGTATTAGCCCTCAAAGTATAGCCTGTTCAGACATGTTGTAACAACTTAGTATGAGTTTATTTTGGTGCAAAAAAAAATTTTGCAATCTCTGCATAGTTTTTTCATAATATGCATTTTCCATGTCTGGGAAAGTGTTT
>NW_007729446.1:0-859 GCF_000696425.1 Galeopterus variegatus | reverse complement strand
TCACCAACCAATAGGGGTCAAAATATATTTATATCCTTAAGTAAAATTATTTAAAAATACACTTTTCCATCCTTTAATTATAATGCTAATCAATCAATGTATATGTCATATTTTTATTTAGGTTGCAAACTTCTAGAGGGCAGAGGATTCTAGTTTTATCACTTAAAACTATTTCTATATTTAGTTATTATTAATTAAATATTGCTTAAGTATTAAATGATTTGTTGGGATGGAATTGATAAAATATGATTAGAAAACAAACTGATTAACTGAAATGCTCTGTAACTTGGATGACCAAGTTTCTCTTCATTTTTTTCAGCCACATAATAACTAAATTCTTTTCTTTCTCCGAGAGAGTGAGGGTCTGATGATTTTTTAGAAGCATCCATTATTTGAAAAAAATTATTTAGCAAGTATATACAGAAAATTTTTAGTATAAAATAAAATTTGCTCAGCTGGTTCTTTATTTATACAATTTAATTTTCACAGATCCTTGTGACATTATTTGAGCATTTAATGAGTATTAATAGTGACTTGCCCAAAATACTCATCCAAGTGATTTATAATGACTCAGAAGACTAGAAACAAGGAAGTGAGGCGACCCCATATAATGAGACATGGGCCTGACAATGGCCAAACAGTTTCATGATCAGAGAAATGTAATTAGTGAAAGAACAAAGCTTCCGTGGGTATCTGATTGCTAATTGACCTATTAACAGTTGAATCAAGAGAAAGTAGAACTTTTTGAAAAACTCCATGTTCAAGCAGACTTTTATGACTGCCATTTCTATTTTTCATTTCTGTGAGATTTTACTGTTTAGCTTAAAATCTGAAATGACTACTTTCAATGTATAAAATA
>NW_007729445.1:230642-239674 GCF_000696425.1 Galeopterus variegatus | reverse complement strand
GAACACCTGTTTTCCCCAAATAAAGCCCTACACAGAACCCAAAACTAGGTGTGTCTATGCTTTAAGAGGGAGGAGGGAGAAAGCACCCTGAGTATCCTCTTCCCACCCCATCCATGAAGGACTGTCCTCAGCCCTTTGTCTGTATGCAACAGAGAGTGTGATCCAGTGACGTAGTGGAAACGTCACCCCACTGTATGCTGTTGGAAAAGACTAGCAAACTTAGGGGATCCTGGCCATGACACAGCTCCTAGTTGGTAGAGGCAACCATGCACTGAAACCATCCCACATTCTTACATGCTTGAGGACTGACCTACAGTATTTTAAGATGACAACAGAGTTGATGGAATAGTCCCCTATCATGAACTTCAAACAACGTACTATGCAATGTGATTATGCAATCCCACTTGAATCTTGATGTGGGGTGGGGAAAGGAACATGCAATACGTCTATATCTTAAAAAGCCCTTGAAGTCCTCATAAGTACCCAAGAAGGTCTAGAAATTCATCTGATCTTAGAAAATGTCACAGGAATGTGCTTGATAACAAGGGTCAGGATGTTAAGTAAACAGAAAGGAATTAATCTTCATTAACGCCAAAGAGACCTTTAAACTAAACCAAAGTCGTGTCATTGAGGAGAAGGACTAAGTTATGAAGGTCCCACTCACTGCTTCTCCCCTCACTCCCTGGCCAATTGCAACCTAAGGACCATCACCCTACTCCCTTCGTCCCCTCTCTGGCCAGAGAGTCACATACCTGTGCAGACTGGATCGCTAAGTAAGAAACACTCCCCTCTAAGCCCCCAGCCCTCCATCTTGCTGGGAAGGCCTTCAGTCCTGTGGATTCCATTAGGTGTGGCCCCCCTTCCATTGCCTGAAGCCCCAAACTGGCCTCTGAAACCTCTGCTTGCACATGACCTGCACCTGCTTCTCTGGAGAGAAGCAAAGGTGCCCAACTTGAACCTCTTCAACTCTCTTCCTGCTGGTGGAAAGGTCTCTCCGGTGTCCCTCTCCTCACCCCCCGTCACTGTCCTAGGGCCCTGTCTCATACACATCCCCACCCTTTCCCACACATCTCTGGGTGTCGGAGCCACATCTCAGACTCCAGGGTCCCCACCCACACTCGTCACTGCATCCAGCTCCTAGGAGAAGCACCGCCATTCTCTATGCCCCTCCCTCTCAATTCCACCTGCTGCTGTGCCCTGCCCACTTGACCATGACCACTGTCCCTTCCTCCTGCTTCCTCTTCCCCATCCTCACCTTGACCCAGGGCCTGCTGGGCTGCGGTAGCCTCCTGTGTGGTCTCCTGGCCCCCAACCTCAACTTTTTCCAACAACTGCTGCCACATTTGTTTCTCTAAAGCACTGCTCACATGGAGCCTCTTCCTTCTAAGGCCTCTCATGGGTCCCAAACAGAGCTTTTGTGCTTCTCTGACACATCTAGAACCTTCTTGCCATCACAGAGGCATGTGTGCCTCGCCCTTGACCTGGGAATGGCTGCATCTTCCTTCGCTGCAACATGAGAAACTGCCATTCTTCTGACCACCCACGCTGGACGTCCACCCTCCATTCAGCGGGTCCCCCAGCACCTTCGCCCAGCCTCCCCCCTGGTGTGCTGCCTCCTGTTGCTTTTATGGATATTCCCTTCATCCCTCTTTCTGTCCTGGGAGACGGGGATTGTGCCCTCAAAACCCTGCCTCTCACAGAGCATGGGGTTGCTAAACACGCATACATATACCACATGCACATACGTGCAGACACACACACACATCCACATACGCACACATACACGTACACACACATATACAACAACACATGCACACACAGACACATATACACACATGAATACACACACAGAGACACATACACACACACACATACATATAGACACACGTACACACACATATACACTTGCACACACATATACACACGCACACATACACTTACTCACACGCACACACACACCTACACACATACGCATACACACACACACATACATATAGACACATATTACACATACAACCCCATCATACCACAGTCTCCTGGACCATCGTGCAGAGAAGACTCAAGCAATGTGTTTCCAAAGAAGAAAGAAACAGAAAGCTCACTGGAGAATTAGCCAAAAAAGGTGAATTTAGCATGGTTTATGAAATATGCTTTCTGGAGCTGTTCTGTCCAATGTGGTCACTCTGGACACGTGTTTTATTGAGCTACTTCAAAGTGAGATGTGCTGTGTGTGTAAAATATACATCAGACTTGGATGACTGTATGAAAAAGGATATAAGATATCTCATTTTTAGTGACTACCTATTGAAATGATAATATTTTAAATGTACTGGGCTAAATAAAATGTATTATTAAAATTAGTTTTACCTTCTGGGGTTCTTTTAGGGGGGCTTTTTTTTTTATGTAGCTACTAAAAACTGTAAAATGACATTGAAAGTTTCATATTCTAGTTCTACCAGATAGCACTGCTCTAAAAGCAGAAGCCTGCACGCCAGGGCTGCCTGACACCAGGGCTGCCTGACACCAGGGCCGCCTGACACCAGGGCCCCCTGCCCAAAGCCTCTTCCTGGAACACAGCCACGTGCTCTCATCGGCACATCACCTGCGGGTGCACAACTGCAGAACTGAGCGGCTGCAACAGGGGCCATCTGGCCTGCAAAGCCAAAAATATTTCCTATGTGGCTTTTTAAAGAAACAGCTGACCCAGCTCCTGAGTTATGCAGTGTGGGTGAGTGAGTGTGGATGCCACTTTTTTGGAACATAGCAATACTTCACCTATCCGTAATCCAGGAGAAATTCAATTCTAGTTGACAGAAAATTTTGTTGAAAGTTTGTGCAAAATTCCTTAGAACTGCCTTAGTTATTCAAAGGTATGTTTGATAACAATTATCAGATGCAATAATAATTCAATTACTGGATTATCATTGTTAAAAGTGCAGTGTCCTGGGTAGACTTCAGCTCTAGGCTTGTGACTATTTTGCTCTATTGTTCACAACATTTTTGGAAACTTGGAGGAGCACAGACATGGAGTAGGCCCTAATCCAGGGGATGGATGTGTATCCTTTCACGTCATCTAGTTTTCATTTTCTGAAGTTGAGGGTCTTTGAGTGAATCTGGGTTTTTCCTATAAGGGAGCACAACTCCTTTGGATTATATTATTGGTTCAATGAGATTCTAAAATAAGCTTTGTATGACTAGAGGGAAATGTCCAGGAGCTTCTAGGCCTCTTTGCAGCAAAGAGCCCCTGGACTTAAACAACATGGACCCCCGTTCAAGAAGAGCAGGAACCTCATCTGCCAGAAGGTTCTTCGTCACGAGGTGGCTTCTCTACTTCCACAGACTGAGGGATATCGGGTTCATGCTGATCCTCCCCACTGAAACTGTGTGCAAGTGAGTGTCGCCGGGAACGTGGAGAGGGATGAAAGAGGTGAATAAGGAAAAGGCCCTGCTCTGTTTCTCTCACGCAGTATGAGGGGGGTGCAATTTGGACTGGAAAGGGAGGGCTGGCAACACGTGACCTTCAGCGGACAAGAGGTCTCCCAGTTCCAGAAAGTCCTTGGCAAGAGACAGCGCAGCTTGCTAAACTCTGCTGCTGACTATTGTTTAGCTAAGGAAACCATCTGTTCCCAACACTGGGGACAGGCGCTAACATGAAAGTAAGCTCCAGCCCGTCCAAACGATCTGGACCTCTCTGGAAACACTACTGTGTTTAACCCAGCTACTTGACCCCTGTCTTCTCAATTATGGGAGGGAAACGCTTGTCATGATCTTTTATTGTATTTTCAGCACTTTTCTCTCCATGGAACTTGTTCCCAACCCACAGATAGAGTTAGCTGTCATTTACCAAAAAAGATAGTAAGAGATTGCTCCGTGGCCTGCGTCCAGAGAGGGTGGGAGGGGAGGAGTCCATGGGTGTCCTCCATAGTAGGGTAGCCTGGGGTGGGGTGCCCAGGTGTCCCATCTGGGGACGCCTGATGCTATGTGTGAGGCCAGCACTCCAAGCTCCTCTGCCTGTCCCCTTGAGAATCCACTCCATTGGGGGCAGCGTGGAGGTGGCAGCCTCATTCCTCGTTTTCTGTTCCGGTAAGTCTCCAGGACTAGAGCGACAGTTGGGGCCTCCATGCTGAACATGTTGGAAAGCAAGTGGACATTTTCTGAACCTACACAAATGACTTGACTTTTTGGAGAAATCCCTCCCTAAATTCCCCTGACCCACTGGAGCAAAAACTCTGGACTCCCAATTGATCTGGAAGAAGGAATATCAGGGATGAGACAGAAATTAATATCCATATGAATTAGCTGCCTTGTCCATACTGAACAGGGTGTTTGTACCATGAAGTTGGCAGACGTCAACCTTAGCACAGAGTATGTGACATCTTGGGTGTCCAGAACACTCACATGCAAACCAAACAGGAAGAATATGCGGTGCTGGTCCAGCCCCCACGGCCCCCTTCTGGACTTAGGGCAGTGTCCAGCCCGTTTCCCTGTCTACTGCAATTCCAACGTGCCTGGAATTTTGAACAAGCACCAGACCACACCCTGAGCCAAGAGCCAGCTCCTTGCTCCCGAACCCTAGGTAAGTGGGAACCAGCCCCAGCAGGTCAGGAGGTGGAAGGGATCCCCACCTCCCTCCCTTGTGAATTCTCCTTCTTTCTGTATTTCCTCCATCAGCTGGGCTGACATGGCTCTGGACTGACATGGCCCACATCTGAAGCAGGAACGACTTCCCATGCGAGGGTTCCAGGCGCAGCAGCAGGGCAGGTAAAGCTGGCTGTGCGTTGGGTGGTGGGGCCGAATGCTGTCCTTCCCTGGGGTCTTGGCTCTCACCAAAACCTCATGTCTTGATGAAGAGCAGACACATTTTCTTCTATCTCTCACCAAAAGCTGGTCCCTATGGACTGTCAACTCATTGTTTGTCTGGGAAGAGTGGCTCAGCCCAGTTCTGTCATCCTAGAATGGAAAGAATTCCTGTGAAGCAGGTTCCCTGTGCCCTGGTGACCCACTTGCCTGAGACTAGTGAGACAGAGGCTCACACGCAACAAGCTACACGAGTGACTTGCTACTCACAGATGAGACAGCAGGACCCAAGGCTCAGGAAACCTGTCGGGTAGACAGCCTTGACTGCACGTGCCCCACTTGCACCACAGAGCAGGGACCCTGGAAAGGAGCCACCCTGGGTTTTATACCCTGGGATCACATAGCCACCAGGGCTCAAGGGTTGAAGGACGTCCTGTTTCTAGGGGGATGAGAACAGAGCCCGGGCCCTTTCCAGCCCGTCTCGGGAACTGGCACTCCCAGCATATCCCACAGTCATTCCTGAGCACTGCAAGTGAAGAAGGCAGTAGACACGGGTTGGTCCCAGGCCACCCAGACAACCATCCTGCAATTCCCTCCCTCACTTTGCTCAAAGAGGTTGTGCAGAGGTTTGCTCTGCAAAGACGGAGAAAAGAGAGCACTGCGGACGTTTCTGTTGGTTCATGGCAGCAGGAAACAGTTTAAAACGCAGCAATACTCTGAATTGTCCCACTCCCACAGCCTAAAGCCATTCGGGTTCCCCTACAGACAAGAAGGGCTTTAAGAGGCTTAAGGACCTTGGTGGTCTGGCTGACCCAGAAGTGTCATTTAATTCTCTGACCATGTCAGGCCCTCAGACTCCTTCTGTTCTCACTTTCCCCTGTGAAAACATCCTCACCACTATTTTCTAACTCCAATTTATCTTCTGAGTTTAGTGTAGAACTCCCTCCTCCAGGCAGCCTTCCCTGATGCCCCAGGCTGTGCAAGGGCTGTCTTCTGCACCTGTAGCAGCCGTGGTTGCCCCTGATCAGCACTTCTTCTCTGTCTCGATGTGCCCTTTGCCTGTCTGTCTCCTGTCACTCTTTCCACTGCACCTACACCCTGAGCCCCTTTGGGGCAGGGATGTGTGCCCACCACCTAAGTGCCAGTCCGGCATATGCCTGGCACAGGAGGTGGTCTTCAAAAATGTTTGAATAGACTAACAAACACCTTCTTGGCCCAATTCCCAGACTGCTCAATGTGCAGACAGCCTCCCAAAATGTTGTAGCCTGCAGAGGGCTGGATTTCTCCTGACTGCAAGTCGGTTCCCTCATCGGAGTGCCCTGAATGTCTTCCAAGGAGCAGGTCCAGCCAGATGTGCAAACACTTCCTCCCAGGCCTGACTCTCCCAATGATACACTCAACCTTGGCCATGATTGACATTACGTAAAACACAGTGCCTTTCCCCAGGGGACACTGGAGGCTTTTATTCAATTCTCTAGGGAATCGTGTTCAGGTGATTCATGATTCAAAATAGACTGGTTCACTGGATGTAGGTGAGGTCTGTGTGGTCTGTGCAAGAGTGTGGTCTATACACAGGGTACCAAGCATGCACAGCCAAGAGCCAAACAGCTCATCAGGGGCACTGACTTTCCTAGATCTCTCAGAGCACTGAGGCTAGTTGCAGACCAAACCACCCCACGCATGTCTTTAAGCAAAGCCACAGCAAGTTTGCATAGTTCCTTTAAGCGTGGTGGCCAGCATGAGCTTCCCTTCTGTTGTCACTCACAGGACATAAATTTAAATAACAGTTTTGCCCCACTCTCCTGGCTGGTCAGGCAGGTTAACCACTGAATGCTGGGGCCACTGGACAAAGAAGCCACACATTGTCCACCCAGGGTCCGTCTCCAGCTGCCTTGCCATCTGTATCATAGCACTGCTACCATATTACTAACATGGAGCCTTCACTATGCATAAACACTCCCAGCTGAAAGACGGAATGAAAAAGAAGGCCTTTTCCAAAACCATGCACCTGTGCAGGCTGATCTTTCCCAAGGACTGTGCAAAACATCAAAATAGAAACTTCCATCCAGGTAGAAATAATATATCCTCAGCGGGCACAGAACAAATGAAGGCTGGGAAAGGAATGAACTGTGGAAGGCTAGAGTCAGGGGAAACAAAATGTGCCCACCCACCAGAGTGCAAGCTGAGCCCACCAGACCATCCAGGTGCTGGCTTCAGTGGGAAGGAGGCTCCTGGACAGCACGCCTGGTTTCATTCACAGTGTCATTTATGTCTTAGCTTCCCTCCGACTTTGGTTGAGAGTTAATCAAGTGTTTGCTAGTCCAATGTCAGAGAACTTCAGAGGGAAACTTCCCAAAAGAAGGAAGGGTCCCCAGATGAGGGGATCCAAAGGAGAACAGACATATGTGACAGGAGCAGACCATGTGGGCCCATTGTGTCTGTGTCCAATGATCACCTTTTCCTCCTGTGAACAAATATCAATGACTTAAAAAGGTTTAACTCAGGGACTAATAAGCTGGCATCCTTGTAAATGCTCGGGTGATTGTGCATACACTGGACTAAGCAGAGGTGAGGCCGAGCAAGAAGCACACTCCCTACTTACTGTCACAGGTGAACTTTGGGGGATGATGGGTGGGGGAGGGGGCTGAACATTTGGAAGGATTCAGGCACCAAAGGCATGTGCCCTTGACATTATCCCAGAGACTCCTAGGAAGGTCATGATGCTTACAGGAAAGGGACACGAAGTGGCTGGAATGCCTTCTCTACTTGGAGAGGGACAGAAAGGCTGGGGCTCAGAGAGGTTGCCAGCTCTAAGGTGAACTGCAGATGGGCTAGTGTGAACTGGGGCCACAGCCAACAGCAAGCTCTGGGAGATTATGTCAGAGCCTACTGAAACAATAAAGCCACTTCTGCAATGATGGGCTGAGAAGGCTGGGAAGCTGCCCAATCCAGCCCCAAACACCTTCCACAGGGGCCTGTTACTGGTCCTGGTTCATCGGCAGTCACTGAGGCAGCACTGCGTAGGGGACCACAGCACACTGTGGAAGCAAGGATGGGTGAGCTGTGGTCACTGTCTTCAAGGTGGTCTGATTCTAGTTGCAGAGACAGCCCCTTGTACATGCACATACATGCACACACACATGCACATGCTAGAATAAAAAGGGCTACATGCTAGAAGAAAAAAATGATTTCTTAGGACACAAAAAAGCAGGAACCATAAAAATATTGCTAGATTAGACTTCCTCATAATTAAAAACATCTGCTCTTCAAAAGACATTGTTACAAAAATAAAAAAAATATACCACCGTCTGGAAGAAAATATTTGCAGAGCACGTATCTGGTAGAGGATTGGTAGCCAGGCTATAGAAAAATTTCTCAAACTCAATAATAATAATCTAATATAAAAATGAGCAAAAGATTTAAACAGGCACTTCAGCAAAGAATAACTATAGATGGGAAATAAGAATATTAAAAGACGTTCAATTTCAGTATTAAAGAAATGCAAGTTAAAACCACTACATACGTATTAGGACGGCTCAAGGAAAAAAAAAAAAAACAAAAAACTGATGCTACTAAATGCTGGTGAGGATGCAGAGCAACTGGAATTCTCATATGTTGATGGTGGAAAAACAAAATGATACGGCCACTCTGGAAAACAGTTTGCAGTTTCTTATAAAGTTAAGTAAGCCCTTACCATATGGCACAGCTGTCCCACTCTTAGGTGTTTACCCTAAAAAAAGCAAACATATGTCCACTCAAAAAACCTGTACATGAAGGTTTATAGCAGCTTTATGCATTATTGCCAAAAACTGGAAACAATCTAAATGTCCATCAACCAGTGAACAGATCAACAAACTGTGATATTCCACAATCCAATGTTCCACTGACTATCGCTCAGCAATAACAAGGAATGAACTACTTATTCGTGCAACATCAATATCAAATGTATTATGTATATGAAAGACATGGGACTCAAAGGCTGCATACTGTGTGATTCCCTTCATGTGATGATTTTGAGGTACAAAAATGGCAACCTTATATGGTTCAACCCAGAATTTATTTTGCTGTAAATACTTGAAAGGACTTTTAAAATCAATTAAACTTCAACATTGTTTGACTTCCAGCAAAATAATTTCTTTTTACTGCTGAGTAGTAGTCCACAGTACGGACATACCACAATTCCTTATTATTAATGTTTGATAGGCTAAGACATCTTGGCAATTATCATACATACT
>NW_007729445.1:229292-229998 GCF_000696425.1 Galeopterus variegatus | reverse complement strand
CACAATTCCTTATTATTAATGTTTGATAGGCTAAGACATCTTGGCAATTATCATACATACTTGGGAATTCTTACGACATAAGAAAAGCTAGACCACGAATTCCTCTCAAATGTAATGACATTTTTAGTAACAAACTGCATTATCCCATTGCATTTTGGGGGACATAATTTTTTCTGGTCTCAAGCACTTTTTAAAAGAACATTTTTATTGAGGCATAATTTACATCTAGTGAAAAAGCTCAGATGTAAAATGTATGGTCGTACCAGATGTAACGAATGTACACACATAATATCTGCTTCCCTATCAAGAGAACATTTTCATTAGCCCAGAACGTTCCCTTTGCCCTTTCCCAGACCACCCCTCCTCAAGTAACCATTAATCTGATTTTTAGCACTACAGATTAGTTTTGCCTTTTTTAGAACTTATATAGAATTCACACGTATGTATTCTTTTGTGCCTGGCTTCTTTCATGAAGCATGTTTTTGGAATTCATCCATGTTGTAGCATGTGTCAACAGCTCAGTTCTCCTTACTGCTGAGTAGTAGTGCATGGTGTGGACATACCACAATTCTTTATTGATTCCTCTATTTTTCTTTATTGAAAGATAATTTACTATTCATATTTGTGGGGTACAAAGTTGACTATCAATACTTGTGTACAACGTGTGATGGTCAAGTCAGGATAGTTAGCTTATTCATCATTACAA
>NW_007729445.1:223615-228566 GCF_000696425.1 Galeopterus variegatus | reverse complement strand
CAATACTTGTGTACAACGTGTGATGGTCAAGTCAGGATAGTTAGCTTATTCATCATTACAACACATAATCATTCTTTGTGTCCATTAACCAATTTCTCATTAATTTCTCATTAACCCCCTCCCATTCCCTCTTTCCTCCCCCTTTCCACCTCTAGTAACCACAGTATGTTCTCTCCTTCTAAGAGTGTTCAACATATTATTGTGATTGTTGTTTTTTTTCTTTTTTTCTCTCTCTATTGCTTATTTGTTTATTTATGAATTCAGCTCCCACTTATGAGTGAGGACATGTGATATTTCTCTTTCTGCACCTGGGTTGTTTCATTTAGCACAATTTTCTCCAGGCCCATCCATGTTGCAGCAAATGGCAGAATTTCATTCTTTTTATGGCTGAGTAGTATTCCATTGTGTATACATATATATATATATATATACCACATTTTTCCTTACTGATGAACATTTAGGTCGGTTCCATAGCCTGGCTATTGTAAATAGAGCTGCTAAAACATGGGAGTGCAATTATCCCTTTGACATGATGATTTACATTCCTTTGGATATATACTCAGTAGTGGGATTGCTGGATCACGTGGTAGTTCTGTCTGTAGTTGTTTAAGGAACCTCCATATGGTTCTCCATAATGGCTGCACTAATTTACAGTCCCAACAACAGTGCAGAATGTTCTCCTTTCTCTGCATCCTCATCAGCATTTGTTATTCTTTGTCTTTTTGATAATAGCCAGTCTAACTGTGGTGAAATGGTATCTCAAAGTGGTTCTGATTTGCATTTCCTTGATGATTAGTGATGTTGAGCATTTTTTTATATACCTGTTGGCCATTTGTATGTCCTCCTTTGAGAAATGTCTATTCGGGTCTTTTCCCCATTTTTTGATTGGATTATTTGTTTTTCTACTGTGAAGTCATTTGAATTACTTGTATGTTCTGGATATTAGTCCCTTGCCAGAAGAACAGTTTGCAAATATTTTCTCCCATTCTGTAGGTTGTCTTTTCACTCTGTGGATTGTTTCTTTTACTCTGCAGAAGCTTTTCAGTTTGACATAATCCCATTTGTTTATTCTTTCATTGTCTGTGCTTTTGGGTCTTATTCATAAAGTATTTGCCTAGTCCTACATCTTGGAGTGTTTCCCCTATGTTTTCTTTAAAAGAGGTTTTAAAGTTTTAAGTCTTATAATTTAAGTCTTTAATCCATTGTGAGTTGATTTTGGTATATGGCAAGAGATATGGGTCTAGTTTCATTCTTCTACAAATGGATGTCCAGTTTTCCCAGCACTATTTATTGAAGAGGCTGTCCTTTCTCCATTGTATGTTCTTGGTGCCCTTGTCAAAGATCAGTTCACTGGAAATATGTGGGTTGATTTCTGGGTTCTCTATTCTGTTCCATTGGTCTGAGTGTCTATTTTTATGCCAGTACCATGCTGTTTTGTTTACTATAGATTTGTAGCATAGTTTGAAGTCAGGAAGTGTAATGCCTCTGGCTTTATTTATTTAATTTTTGCTCAGGATTGCTTTGGCTATTTGGGGTCTTTTGTTGTTCCATATGAATGATAGGATTTCTTTTTCTATTTCTGTGAAGAATGTCATTGGTATTTTGATGGGGATCACATTCACTCTGTAGATGGCTTTTGGTAGTATGGACATTTTCATGATGTTGAGTCTTCCAATCCATGAACAAAGAAAGTCTTTCCATCTTTTTGTGTCCTCTTTAATTTCTTTCAGCAGTGATTTATAATTCTCATTGTAGAGACCTTTCACCTCCTTGGTTAAATTTATTTCTAGGTATTCTATTTTTTTGGTGACTGTTGTAAATGGGCTTGCTTTCTTGATTTCTTTTTCTGCTAGTTTGTTGTTGGAGTATAAAAACACTACTGATTTTTGTATTTTGATTTTGTATCCTGCAATTTTACTGAATTTATTTACAGTTCTAAGAGTTTTTTGGTAGTCTGTCAGGTTTTCTATATATAGAATCATGTCATCTGCAAACAGGGACAATTTGACTTGTCTTTTCCTATTTGCATGCCCTTTATTTCTTTCTCTTGTCTAATTACTCTGGCAAGTACTTCGAATATTATGTTAAATAGAAGTGCTGAGAACAAGCATCCTTGTCTATTTCCTGTTCTTAAAGGAAAAGCTTTTAGCTTTTCCCCATTTAGGATGATACTGGCAGTGAATTTGTCGTGAATGTTTTTTATTGTTTAATTTTTTTTAATTTTATTTATTTTTTATTGAAACAGTTGATTTGTACATATCTGTAGGGCACAGCATTGAATATCAGTACCTGTGGGCAATATGTGATGCTCAAATCAGGATAACTAGTATATTCAACATTATGCAATGTAGTCATTACCCTGTTGATAGACAACTGGGATGTTTCCAGTTTGGGGCTATTACAAGTAAATCTGCTATCAACATTTATGTGTAAGTCCTTTTGTGGACATATGTTTTCATTTTGGGGGATAAATCCCCAGTCATGAAATTGTTTGATCATAAGATGGACATAAGCTCAGCTTTCTAAGGAACCAGTACAGTGTTTTCCAAAGTGGCTGTATAACCACATTTTTTTTATCCATCATCTATTGATAAACGTTGATTACATATCTTGGCTATTGTGAATAGTGCTGCAATAAACATGGGGTGCAGATATGGATTTCATTTCCTTTGGATAAACACCCAGCAGTGGAAATGCTGGATCAAATGGTACTTCTATTTTTAGTGTTTTGAGGAAACTCCATACTGTTTTGCATAATGACTGTGTTAATTTACATTCCCACCAACAGTGTGTAAGAGTTTGGAAGCACTTTCAAAGGCCTCTGAACGGTTTGGGGCCTAAACTCTAGTGCCCAGAAGTTAGCGTGGCAGCTCCCATTCCCTCTCTGGCTGTTCCTCACCTGACCCTCGCAGACCCCTCCCTTGTTCAGAAGCTTTAGGATCAGCAGACCCTGAACCTTCAGGGGAGTGGGACAGAAGCCGTCTTGGCCTTGATCCCAAGCATTTTCTCAACAAGTAAAGTTCTCTTCTTCCCCCTGAGGGATTCTGATGCCAGCCATGAAGAAACCACTTTGGCCACCAAGTTGTATATGAACGCTGTTGGCACGCAGCAGGTGTTCCGGACACACGTGTTCCCTCCCAGCCGCCAATCCCACCTCGCCTCCACTCCTGAGGGAGGCGCTGGAGGGGCAGGGTCTCAGATCCTAAGGACCCACGCTCTTGGGGACTTCCCTGTTCCGGGACAGACTAGAGCTGAGCCAGATCTCGGGCGAGCCCTCCTGCTTTGTACCCTGGCCGCCAAATCCCGGGTCTGTGCTCGCTCCTCCTCCGGACCCGGGACCCATCCGGCCCGTGGATGCGGCGCCCGGCCTGACTCTGCGCCGCTTGGAGCCTGCAGCTGCAGGGATGCGCGGAGAACGCCGCGCTGGCCCCTCGGGCTCCCGCCGCAGGACAGCGTCCTTGGACGCCTGCCTCCACCGCGCAACGCCAGCTCACTCCGCATCGCATTAACCCCCAACCCGGCAACACGGCAGTCGTCGGCCCACGGGGTGAAGGACACGTGCAGGAGCCAGGCGTGGGGCCACTGAGCGCTCGGACGCGTCCCGACCTGCGCAAGGAGGGCCGGCTAGAGGGTCTCTCCGCACCCTCCGTTCCGACGGGTGTGGTTCCAGACTCGCGACAGAAGTCAGAGCGGCCGTGTCGGGGAGACACCGGCACACGCGCAGAGCCCGGGCCGGAGGAGCCTGGAGAGGCCTGCGCTTGCAGCCTCTTCGCCGTCATTCTGGGCGTGAGCACCTAGTCAGGACTCCTGTGCCCAGAATAAAACTGGGCTGCTTCTCTCCCAGGCACCCTCTCTGAGGCTTTGGTTTAAAACCCTTGGCAGCTCTGCACTGTCGGGGTTTCGTTCGGTTGAGCTTGGGCCTCTGTGCGGCGTGCTAGCCAGAAGGGTCCCACTGCCTCCCCTCGGCGGAGCCCATCCCCTGCCTGCTGCACCCACCCTGCAGACTCACAGGGCTGAGTGCAGACGCTGATGTTCCAGGCAGATGGCGGGTGTGACGGACTATGACACCGGGAAGTGATGGCACTGAAGGGAAGGCAACTTGTTCTGGGAACAGGAACCTTGGAAGCAGGGACGGAGCTCAGAGCCAAGGTGCCCCTGAGGGCAGGCCGGCCACGCCCAGACCTCAGCCCCAGCGATCTCTAGCCAGGCGATACTGCATCACGGGGCTGCAGGGCAGGAAGGGCTGAGCTTCTGGGGCAAAGCTGAGGAAGGGGTGGATCCCTGAACCGGGCAGGGAGGATGCAGATATTGGGACCGCAGACGCAGAGGAGAGCTCTTTGGGGCTAGATCCATGTGGTGGTGACAGCATCCAAAGGTCAGCCAGGCTCTGGAGAACTAATGATATCCTTCTTCATGAACAGGTAACTTTTGGGAGCACATGCTGGGAAAAAAAATAATAAGCTGCAGTGAAACCCATCTGATCAATCCCCAAATGCCGTGTCTAAGTGCAACACAAAAGAACTCCAACGAGTTGTCAGGCAGACCTGTGTGCCTGGGCAGGTGGCTAGCAGCACCTCTGTGGACTATGCCCACCAGGGTGATGCAGGTCCCTGAAAATTATAGTCCTAGAGACCAGGTCTCAGTGAGCAGGTAAGAGCACAACAGGAACTTTCCAGAGTGGCTCTAGTGTTCTGTCAAATGCTCCCCTCTCCAANTATATAGTTAGAGTGCCATGAAGCATGGCCCCTGAAAACATATGGGGGTTCATCTGCCCTGGATCTCAAAATCTTTAAAAGCTCAGGGGCCAGCCCGGTGGTGCACTGCTATAGTGCGCCGCTTGGGAAGCGCGGCGGCGCTCCCGCTGAGGGTTCGGATCCCACATACAGACCGGTTCCCGCTCACTGGCTGAGCGAGGCGCGGGAGCAACACCGAGGGCTGCGATCCCGTTGCC
>NW_007729445.1:205916-223009 GCF_000696425.1 Galeopterus variegatus | reverse complement strand
CTCTAGTGTTCTGTCAAATGCTCCCCTCTCCAATTACAGCTGCGGGCCTAGTGACAACTGGGGGGGAGGGGATGCATCCCATTGTGTTTTTACTTTGAGAGAAGCCGTGTAAACCATATTTCTCTGAATTGAAAACACCTGGCTGATCATTATTTCAAATGGTTTCTGTCACTTTCTCAGACACATTTCCACATTTCAATACCAAGAGTCCTGTCCTGGATGCCAACTGCCTCTCACTTAACTAATGTTAAATGTATAAATTATACCTAAATTATACATAACCTACTTGGCCATAATGGCCAGTCTTGATACTGCGCAGAATCTGCCATCAAAGCCATCCACACCTGTCGTAAGCAGCATGTTGCAGACCCGAGCTCAGAACTCTCCCTCATAGCCACCATCAGGAATTATGTCCTGAAATAAGCTGGTGGATGAACCTTAGAGGCTCCCACCCCCGTCTTTTCCAGAGTCATTGACTGGTCAGCGTCTGCTCTCACTCAGATGACACACAAGTCCACCTCCTGAGTAACTGTGAGCCCAGCTGGTGCCCTTCCCGCACCAGGCCCGAGGACTTCCAGAGGAAAGGCTCAGTGGTTCCTGCTACCAAGATGCATGTGGCCCACACAGTTTGCAAATGACAGTTCTAGGGACACAGGAGAACACAGGGCCTTTCTCTCCTCCATCTGTGGCCACTGCCCCTGGAAGGTGGCAGTCACCCTCTCTAGATTGTCTACATTTTCTTACATTTTTGAGGAGACCCCAAAGCCTTCAGCACTTGTAGTCATGGGAGGAGACCTGAGTGGGCGGTATCATCACCCCTCCAGGGAGTTAGCCACAGAGGCAGGTCTACATGTACCCCGGCGGCCTGAGTCTAGACCCTCCCACTACATCTCTGGGCTGGCATGCCTGATTATCTTATATAGTTAGAGTGCCATGAAGCATGGCCCCTGAAAACATATGGGGGTTCATCTGCCCTGATTCTCAAAATCTTTAAAAGCTCAGGGGCCAGCCCGGTGGTGCACTGCTATAGTGCGCTGCTTGGGAAGCGCGGCGGCGCTCCCGCTGAGGGTTCGGATCCCACATACAGACCGGCCGCTCACTGGCTGAGCGAGGGGCAGGAGCAACACCGAGGGTTGCGATCCCCTGGCCGGTCCCGGTCCGGTACGGGCACGACACTGAGGGTTGCGATCCATTGCCGGTCATGAAAAAAGACAAAAAGGAAAAAAATAAAAAATAAAAAATAAATAAAAAAAATTTAAAAAAAATCTTTAAAAGCTCAGAATAAATGTCCCCAGCTGATGGAGTTTGGATGTGTTGTCCCCTCAAAATAAATAAAAATAAATCTTTAAAAGCTCAGAATAAATGTCCCCAGCTGATGGAGTTTGGATGTGTTGTCCCCTCCAAAACTCATGTGGAAATTTGATCTCCAATGTGGCAGTGTTGGAAACTGATTGAGTCATGGGGGCGGATCCCTCATGAATGGATTAATGCTCTCCCTGGGGGAGGGGGGATTAATAGTGAGTTCTCGCTCTATTAGTTCCCGTGAGAGCTCTTTGCTTAAAAAGACCCTCGCACCTTCTTTCTCTCTCTTGCTTCCTTTCGCCATGTGATCTGCTTGTATCCACCAGCTGCCTGCTGTTTTATCCACAATGAGTAGAAGCAGCCTGAGGCCCATGCCAGATGCAGCCGTCCCAGAATCGTAAGCTAAATAAACCTGTTTCCTTTATAAATTACCCAGTCTCAGGTATTTCTGTCATAGCAACACAAAAAAAACTAAAACACCAGCCCAATATTCAATTGATCTATGAAAACCAGGGAGGGTCACAGTCATCTACTGCTGTGTAAACACCACCCCAAACTCAGTGGCTGGAAGCAACAATTCACTATTACCTCTCACAGTTCTGAGGTGGTTGGGCTCAGCTGGATGGTTCATACTCAGGTCTTGGAAATTTTGGTCTCTGGGCTGGAGTCATCTGGAGACACAGCCAGGTGAGCTTCGACGATGGCTGTTACGGGCTGAAGTGTGCCCCCCAACCCCAAAATGTGTATGTTGAAGTCCTAACCCTCAGTACCTCAGAATGTGACTTGATTTGGAAATCAGGTCATTGAAATAATCAGTTGAAATAAGGTCACACTGGAGTAGAGTGGGCCTTAATCCGATATGACTAGCGTTCTTATAAAAATTTGGACACAGAGACACACAAACAGGGAGAACACCACATGAAGATGAAGGCGGAAGTGGGGGTGATGCAGAAGAAACCAAGAAACACCAAAGATCACCAGAAAACCCCCAGAGCTGCAGGAGGAGCATGGGGCAGGTACTTCTCGGTGCCCTTGGAAGGAACGAATGCCAGCCTCCAGAAGTGTGAGACAAGACATTTCTATCTGAGTCATCAAAAATGGGGTGCTTTTTATGGCTCACATGGCTGGGAGCTCAGCCCAGCTGCTGACACACGTCACATGTATGGCTTCTCCATGTCACCACAGCTTCTCGTGACATGGTGGCTGGGCTGTGAGAGGGAGTGTTGCACCAGGAAACACGCTGAGAGTGAACCGGTCCAAGGGAGAAGGGTGGAAACCCTGAAACTTCTTCTCATGGCCTCCTCAGAAGCCTGCACCATCTGCTTGGCTCCAGGTCCCTCGGGCCAGCCCAGATTCAAGGGAGGGGAGTCAGACACCACCTCTCAGTGCACAGAGCAGCTAAGGACTTCCAGCCATCTTCAATCAACCAAAATGAGCTATGAACAAAAGAACGCACATCTACTATGCATCTGTGCCGTGAAGTAAGTGTTCTTATTGGCAGAAAGCATAGAAGGGTGAGGTCAGAGAAGACTGCAAGAATCTACTTCTACCATAAGGAAAGAATCTGCATTTGGGATCTAAACAGGGATATCCCCCGGGGAGACAGAGGAACAGGGATGGCTATTTTAAGGAAAAGATCCAGTGACATGAACTGCAGCAGAAGAAACATCATGAACTAAAATGCAGTCACATGGAAACATCATTAAACAGGAAGGGGCCACAGAAATGGTGAAAGGTACAAAAGTCCCAGCAGCATGAGCATGTATCAGGGACTTCCATACAGAACAGCATCCCATTGAGGGCACGTCCTGAGATCCCGACAACTTGTGCTCATTCTGTGAGTCATGCACACCCACTGCCTCCATGATGGAGGGCAAGGAGGGGGCCGAGAAGGACCAGGATCTTACTACTCAATATCACCTGGTGACCCAAGCCCACTCTGCCTGAACTGGCCCATCATAAACATAGGTGGGCGCTCGCTTCTGCAGCACATATACAAAAACTGGAATGATACAGAGAAGATTAGCATGGCCCCTGCACAAGGATGACATGCAAATTCATGAACCATTCCATGTTTGGGCTGGCCAGTTGCTCACTTGGTTAGAGTGTGGTGCTGATAACACCAAGGTCCAGGGTTTGATCCCTGTACTGGCCAGCCACCAAAAAAAAAAAAAAAAATGCAGGTGGTGCCACCACACCAGGTCTTGTTTGTTTTGGAGCTGATGTGCTGGGGTGACAATGTGCTGAGCCAGACCCTCCATGATGTGCCAAGTAGGACAGGGCTTGAGGGCTCAGTCTCCCTGCTGATGGGGTTGGGGAGGAAAGCATACTGGAGAGAGCTGGCCCATCCACTGTCAGCAACAGCCAGCTGTGACCAGATGACATTGCTAGGGAATCTCCGATCCAACATGCTCCTTCTCCAGATATTACCTTAAAAGAGCAGGATGTTACATATTGTGTGGCATGCAATAAAGAGCTTGAGAAAAGGGAATGAGAATAGGATTCCCAAGGTGCTTCAGCAAGGCCAAGCAGGAAGCTGCTGCTAAGACCACAGTGTCCCTGCCAAGAACCATCTCCACCAGGGGTCCACGTCTCTGGCCCAAGAGCATGAGGAGGTGCTGCATTTATGTCTGTTGAGAAGCAGGCTTCCAGAACTGCAAGGCGAGCCAAGGGAAGGAGCGACGTACAGTCCTTTTCTTCTCCCTGTGCCAACGTTGTAGCGATGATCTGGGGTAGAATCCGGTCTCTGGTGATGAACTACTCACAGAGTGCTCTCTGCCTTTTTCTCAATTTCCTGGTCAAGGCACAGGTTTGGAAAGTCATGTAGGAGGTCGGGTCCCAGATCCTCCACTTACAAGATGTGTGATACTGAGCTAGTTGTTTACTCTCTCTGAGACTCATTTTGTGTTCCTACAGATGGGGATAATAACATCTATCACCTAAAATTGTTAAAAGAATAAAAAGATAAAGGCCCCTCACACACTGCCTGACATGCATTAAATGTCCAATAAATTGTATCTAATTATTATTTTCAGTAGTTCTGAGACTTGCTGTATTATAAGGCTGAGCATCCTGTAGAAAATTCACTGAATGCAATGCAAATATTAGAAAACATCTAGAAACTGGGAGATGTAAATAAGCCCCATTGCATAATACATGAATAAGGGGTATATATTTGTTTCATACACTGTCTTGTTCTGCCAAAGTCACTGATGGGAAGAGGCAAGAGATGAAATGTGCAAAGCCATTGCCCTGACCCCCCAACCCCTCCCCCCACACCTCTGTTAAACCTTGGGTACACTGAGGCAGAAGATCTAGGACACCAAGGCCCAATTCTCAGACTCTCATCTGTCATCCACGGCTTCTGCAACACAGAAGACCAGCAGTTAAGCGTCAACATTTCCAAACACTTTTCCGGGTGCTTACCTGTGGCTGCACTCTCAAAATCAGTTACTGCACAAACCAGGCTGCCTATGTATCTGTTTTGTTTTCAAAGGACACAAAACATTCAGTGACAGAGCAGGAATCTATTTTCCTTCTCCAGGAGGGGGCAGGAAGCTTATCCGAGGACCCACTTCCAGTACACATGGTAGCTCCTGACCAAAGCTGGTGGTGACTGGTGAGGGGGAAACTGACCTGGACAAGATTGACCCAGGAAGGCAGCAATGCGGACAGCCCACACTTGCCCTAATGTGAGCTCAGAAACACACAGACACAGCTTGGAGGTCTACCTGTCTAGGTGAAGGAGTCCAGGGAAGGTCACCCCCCAAAATGGCATCCTAATAAGCTCATTATTTTCAGTCAGAGGCTCTTGGAGATCAGCAGATGCTAGAAGAAGCTTTAATATTCCCTTATCTGCCTTAACACAGGAACCGCCAGAGAGAATATGGTCACCACTCAACCCCTCCCTGAGATTTCATTGTCTATCACAGGTATGGAACCACATCTGTGGCGTTGTCACAAGATTGCGTTTACTCAAATCCCGAAGAGAACCGTTTACAAGATAATGTCTGCCTCCCAGGTCCTCTAATCTTCTCTAAAGTCGTGTACTGCTCCTCAAGTTGACCTACATTGCCCCTTCTCCCCTTCTCCGCTCTCCCGTGTGAAGAAGGGTATATAAACATCTGGACCTCACTGGGTTATTGGATAATCACTCTGTTGTGATTTTCCTCATGCACATTAATAGATTTGTGTGCCTTTTTTTCCTATTAATCTGTCTAACGTCAGTTGGTTTTCAGCGACCCTTCAGAGGGCAGAGTGGAAGCTTTCCCTCTTCGCCTCTATATAAGCTTCCTTGCCTGCAAGACATAACCAAAAGGTGGTGGCTAGGGAGGTGTGTTGCTCAGATCTATCCAAGAGAGAGGTGAACAGCCCCCAGCTGCCACTCCTTCAGATCCACTGGACATTCCCACCGGACCATACTTGCTCCAGCTACTCCCAGAGATGACCAAGCTCTGCAAGCAGTTCCCCAGCAAGTCTCCAGCGAGGCATATCTCATCTTGGCATCCACTTCTTGACCTGACACATCATCCAAATGAACCTTGAGCCTCTCCAATTGCAAGAAACTCATAAGGAAGCCGGTTCTGCTTTAGCGTGATTAAAAACTCCTTTCTTACGATCTCACCATGATGCTGGCAACACACAGATTTCTATTCAGATGGTTCAAGGGGGAGCCTGTCATGGAGGGAAGCTTACCCAGGTGTGAAGAGACAAACCAGGATGACAAGGCAGCTCGGATGAGCAGTGCCTGGGAGCTGTTGGTGCCCAGTGCTGAGGCCAGGGCTGCTCGGTGCACTGCAGCCCCATGAGGCTGCAGCCACATGGGTGCCGCTGCGTCAGACGGGCCCCTCTCCTCCCGCTCGCCTGCTCCTCCCTGTCCTTACTCTTGCCAGGATCCACAGGGGGTGCAGTCTGCAGGAGCACTGGGCAGAACAGACCAGAAATGGGGACAGCCAGCGAGAATGCATCCCTCTTCCCAGTTGTGTCCCTCCTTTTATGACCACTGGGAGTTACTGGGATCTCTTTGGTTGCTGTTCTCACTCTGTACCCTGCCCAAGCTTCCCCCAGTACTCTCTTCCACATTTCAGTCTTGAGATTGTCCCCCATGCCCTCTGGGCTCACTCTACAGGCCTCATGATGAAGCCTCCAACTCTCACACCCAACACACCCCTCCCAGGCCACACACTGCCTGAGGCCAGAATGAGCCATAACGCTGAGGGTGTGCACACCAGGGACTCTGAAGTCATCTCTCTCCATACACTCTGTATCTTGGGTGGAAACACTTGGCTGACTGAAAATGTTTATCAAACCCCAGAACTCTATGACCTCTTGTTCACCGTGACTGATTCCAGAAGTCAGAAACCGTCAGAGCCCACCGCATTCCATGGACTGTGTTTAAAACTACTTTTCCAGCTGACCTTTCCCCAGGCCAAGTTTGCAAATCCCTGGAGACCATGCATACAGCACTGCACACCAACTCAATGCTTTGAAACCAGAACTAGAGTCCAAGGACATTCATGGTCATTGAGTTATAATATAATAAATATATGAAGCATATGAACATCGAAATTTACCCAAGTGTCCAGGGAGTTGGCTGCTTTAACACCGTGTTCTATATGGCTGGCCATGTGATGCATAAGGCCTGGATTTGTATCTGCAATAACAGCTGTACTGATGGACTGGTCCAAACAAGATGCTATAGCTTGCCCACATAAAAGCCAAGCCAGAAAGCTTCTAACAGGGATGGGAATAAAGGCCCTCTACAAGCAGTGTCTTGGGTCAGAAGTGCAGCATCAAGGCTGGCCAGTTAGCTAGCTCAGTTGGTTAGAACGTGGTGCTGATATAACACCAAGGTCCAGGGTTTGATACTTGTACCAGCCATTTAAAAAAAAAAAACACACACACACAGAAGTGCAGCATCCCAGACCAGGTAACCCTGACACAGGAGTATTAGGGGCTTAATGTTACAGCAGCTTTTTATTCTGAGAACGATATCACAACATAAAACAGAGTCTTGAGAAATGATTTGATTTTTAATGGAATTCTCTGACAGTTGTTTTCCATACATACATCGGCCGCAGTGAAAAAAGTTCACCTAATCAGCTATTTAATCCCACCCTGAGAGTAACATTTGATATCCAGGAGCCAAAGACCGTGAGGAGTGACAAAGAGCCCAAGTCTCCCCCACTCAGACAACATGTGCACCAACCTCACGGCAGGCATGACAGACACTGCAAAGATAAACGAGCACTCAGTGACCTCAGTGGGCCAAGGGCTCCTGGCACTGG
This sequence comes from Galeopterus variegatus, assembly GCF_000696425.1. Classification (NCBI taxonomy): domain Eukaryota; kingdom Metazoa; phylum Chordata; class Mammalia; order Dermoptera; family Cynocephalidae; genus Galeopterus; species Galeopterus variegatus. Next base: position 215,420 of record NW_007729445.1, on the reverse strand, counting down.
CTGGCCCTTTATACCAGAGACTTTACACAAATCGCCAGCCTGTGCTTAATGTCTGCAGGGATGGGGAACTCACTCCACTCACCACTGCATTCTCAGGCCTGGCCTGGCCCAGCGTGGGTGTTGAGGGCGTGCTCACATGCCCACCCTCTGGAACCATTTGGCAAGGTTGAACTTGACAAGAGCCCTGTGATCTTGGAACACAAAGAAGGTTAAGAATTCTCACCATCCTTTGTGTTCTGAGAACACAGCAAGGAAGCCCTCTATGAAAGATAAGACTCATGGTTGCCCCTCGTTTACCTGTGGTGATGAGGTAGGAGGGGTTTCGGTTTCAAGACACTCCTCTGAGTTTTGAGTCACTCTCCAATGTCTCAAACCCCTCCCCTGGGCCTCCCCTAGAGGAGAGTTACTGTTGCTAACTGCACCTATTTTTGGCACCAACAGGGCAAATAGATACCACAAGGGGCACATTTGTATCACTCAAATGGTGAGCAGGCCTAGTAAAAAGGAGTTACATGACTCCCGTGGCTGAGCATGCTCAGTAGAAGGGAGTTTATCCTTTGAATGACCTTCCACCAGAGGTGCTAAAAAGCAGCTAGAATACTCTGGGTATATTCAATGCACGTGATGGAATTTAACCAAAGAGTGTTCTCTAAAAGAGACTAACTGAGCATGGGCAAAACTATATTATGTAACTGGGAACCACCCCGTTACATAAATATTCATTAGGTAGCATGAATATGTATTAGGAAGTGAAACTACGAAAGTAGAATCCTGGTAGAAGGCGGGGCTGCTGCTGCTCGCTCTCTTGGGGCCAGCTCACACTTCACCTGAAGTGTGTATTTCTTTCTTTTTGTCTCAAACTTGCCTTTGTCAGGCTGCTGTCACTCTGGGGCCAGCCTGCACTTTGTCTGCGAATGTGTATTTGTACTGTTGTATTAAACTTGCCACGGTCGTGCTTGCTTTCCTGGAGCCCGCCCGCACATTGCCAGGAGAGGTGTGTATCCTTTACTTTTGTGTTAAGCTTGTTTCTAAGGGGCACTGCTCACTATCTTGAACCAGCCTACACTTTGTACTAAACATTAAGTGTGCATTTCTTGCTTTTGTATTAAACATGGTGGAGAACCTGCTCAGTCTCTGGAGCTAGGCCGCACTTCTCTGTGAAGCTGTATCTCTCATCTGTTACATTAAACCTGTTTTCACCTTGTGCTGGGACTCTGCTCTTGAATTCTTTCCTGTGGAAGAGTCGAGAACCTGCTAGAGGACAGGGTGGGTTGAGGCTGGCCATCAGGCCTCCCCAGACCCTTCTTCCAGCATCAGTAAGGCCAGACACAGACCATCTAAATTCCCATTCTTTGCCTCATAAATGATTGGCCAAACTGCTTTCCTGACTGATCAATCAGTATAAAACTTATGAACCAAACTTTGAGCCAGCACACAGCTCCCCCTGCTGCCACCCGCCCACCGAATGTTCTCAGGTCTTCGGTCTGGTCACACCCACTCTACCCTTCATCCCATTTCCCCACTGGTTCTTTCTAGCCTTGCTCACTCCTCCCTATAAAATGAACACCCTCTTTGCCTAACCCTGGCGATGCTGGCAGACCTCATGGTTAGAGTGTCCTCCCTGTGGCAATAGTCTTTTCCTGCAACGTCTCTCCTTACAGAGGTGGGTTTGTTTTCGTTGGCCCATAACAGCAGTGACACTGGCAGTAATGACCACCATCGCCTCTACCATGCACTCATACCTGCCTCGGGCAGGCCCCCGGGAAAGTTCTCACATCATCTAACTCTGCACAGTGTTATTTTTACAAAAGAGCCAGAAAGAGAGCAAAAGACAGAGAGAGAAACCGAGGTCCTGGCCACAGTCAAGTGAATGAAAAAGTGCTGAAGCTAACCCCAAATCCCCCTCCTCTGGCGGTGTCACACGCCATCGTCCTGGGTTTCACATGTTGTCCCTTTTCCCTGCGGCTGAGTGAAGAGCACTTGCTATGCTTCTGGGAGATTCTGCCCAAACAACTTCCCGAAACGGTCCTCTTTGAACCCACAGGCAGCTTCTCTCCAGAATCAGCCACGTGTACTCAGAGTTTCTTTCCATTTAAGAACTTAATTTGCAAAACTCTCAGGGGAAAGTGGGTCCGTTAACAAAGTCAAGCTTGGTGGGGTTCTGTGGAGTTGAGAGGGTATGATAGACACTGCTCCAGAGACAGCCATGGCATCCCTTCCAACTTGTGTCTGAGATGTGATGGCCACTCCTCCCACCCAGAGGAAGGTCTGTGTTTCCTACCCCTGAACACAGGGGCTCTGGATGCCCCCAATGGTGGCCATGATGCTGCATGACTTCTCAAGTGAGCAAGAAAATAAAAGGAGTCAGCTACCATCCCTGCTCGCTCTCCCTCCTTCTCTCTCTTCTTCCTTCCACTTCCCCTTCCCCCTCCTTCCTCTCTCTGTGTCTTGGTCTCTGTCTGTCTCTGTCCCCTTTTCCTCTCTCTCCCCTTTTCCATCCTCACCCCTCAACACTTGCCCATGGAATGGGCCACCATATTGTGAGGGAGCCCAGACCACATGGAGAGGCCCATATGGTGTCCCAGTTGAGAGCCAGCACCCCCTGCAGGCTTGTCGGTGGCTGAACCTTCAGATGGTTTCAGTGTCTGGCCTGCACACCCTCCAGCAGAGGTCCGTCATGGAGCAAAACCCAACCCTCCCACTGTGCACGTCTGAATTCCTCACTCAGAGGAACTGCAGGAAAGAGTAAAGGATTACTGTTGTTTTAAGTCCCCAGGTTTGGGGGACACGTGTTATGCAGCAATGGACAGCTGACCCAGGTGTAGTGAGGGGTCGCAGCTCCAGACACCTCCACCTCCTGCCCCTCCCCTCTTCCACTGTGGCCAGGCTGCCTGTCACTGTCTCCAGCTCAGCCCGCCTCTCCCATTCTCTCTTTTACTGAAGGCCCCGTTTCTCATTTCCGGTGATGACGCTCCGCTCTTTCTGGTGCCAGCCCCTGTGGATCCATCTGCCATCAGTGCTGCGTGCTCCTGCTTCAGCCATCCCTGTGAGGCCACGGGCCTAGACACAAGAAGCCAGGCACGGCTGCGAGAGATGCAGCTTCCCGGTTAGAGGTGACATTTCAGATGGAACACCCTGAGATCTCCACGGCCTCACACAGAGACACGCTGTGGATAACAACATTGGTAATGAAGTTACTTCTAGGTGAAATTATTAATTGGGATCATCTTTACCCCAGAAATAGACATGAACATGACATTCAACCACATCTAAAGTCTATTCCACACGCCCCTCTCCGCCACTGCTGCCTCTCCTTCAGCGCCTTTGCTCCGACTCCCCCACCCACTGCCCATTCGGAGGATCGTCACCCAGACGCCAGCCCTCTGCCCTCCCTCCCTCCTCTCCCTGGACTTGCCTGGGTGCCAGGCCCGGCAGAAAGCCCTCGGCCCGTGTGGGGGGCGTGAGCGCTGCCCGGGCCGGGCTTCCCACCGCGTCCCCTCTCCCAGCCCAGTCTCGCTTATGCCCCTCCTGGCATGGCCTGGCTCCTGCTCTCCTACCCTGGAAAAAGCGCAAACGGCGCCCAGTCCTTCCCCCTCAGCTCCCCCAGCAAACCCACAGACCCCGTGCTCCACGGTCAGCTCGCCTCTCCGCTGCCCCACGCCAGGCATGGCCACCACGTGCCAGGTCTCCAGCTTGAAGGGTCCAGCCCCCTGTCCCCACTGTCCCCACCCTGACCGCACTTTTCTGACTTCTTGAAACTTGCACTATGGGTAAGCTCACCCATTCCTGTAGATTCAAAAACCCTATTAACCACAATGACTCTCAATTGTAAACCCAGACTGATTTCTCCCCGACCTGAGTCTTGATTTTCCAGCTGCCTCGTGGACTTCACACGCGAGTGGGCTCATGTGGGTTCTGGCTTCCTCCACATGGTGGTTCAAGGCAGAAACCCTGACTCCTCCCCTTCCTCATCCCATCAGCAATGCCTGTTGATGCAGTCCCTAAAATGCATCTCATCCATGCCCTTTTTCTCCATTTTTTACTCCCATTACCTCCCCAGCCACTGTGACCTCTTTTCTGAACTACTTCATATGCTCAAAATTGCCCCCACCCCTACCCACCACCACCCCTTTTGCCTCCACTCTCCCCCAACCCCAGCTCTCCAATCATTTTCCACACAGACACAGGGGTGATGCCCTTTAATTTACATTAATTACGTCACTGCTGTGACTAAAACGTTTCTGTTGGCTTCCCCTTGGATGAGAACAACATTCCTCTCTGTTCTAGAGGCTCCTCCAGCTTCCTCCCACTCTGCTCTCTCCCCACCAACATTGTGCCCAGCCACTGGGGTAATTCTGCTTCTGAAACACTCTCAAGTCTGTCCACCTCGGGGCCTGCTGTGTGTTAAATGTGTCCCCCAAAAGTTTATGTATTGGAAATTTGACCCCCATTGTAACAGTGTTAAGAGGATGAGAAATCCAATTATGGTCATTGAGAGGACAGGCCTTTAAGAGGTGATTAGATTGTGAGGACTGTACCTCGTGAATGGATCGATCCATTCATGGAGTAATGGGTGTTGTTCTGATGGTTTTATAAGGAGAGTGAGAGAGCAGGTGAGCTCTCTTTTGCTCAGCCCAGTCTCTCCATTTGACACCCTGGTCACCCCAGGAGCCTGTGGAGAGTTCCCACCCAGAAGAAGGCCCTCATCAGATGTGTTTCCTGGACCTTGGACTTCCCAGCCTCCAAAACTGTAAGAAGTAAATTCCATTTATTTATAAATTACCTAGTCTCAAGTATTCTGTTATAAACAACAGAAACTGACTAATAAGGGCCTTTGTGCTAGCTGTTCCCTTTGCCTAAAAGGATTTTCCCCTCCTCATCTTTAAGGACTTAGCTTAAGCATGCACTCTTCAAGAGGCTCTCCTGACAATCCTAAAGCCAGTCTTCATTTTCCTGCTCTCTAGTCACTTCCTCTTTACTATTCCTTTATCAACAAATGAGTCAGGGAGGATTCTAGGTTCTATCTCATTCTCTGTTTGTGTCTTTCAGAACACACGTGTGTCCCAACCTTCTTTGTCATTTTCCTTCTGTGTGTGTGTGTGTGTGTGTGTGTGTGTGTGTTTTGGATGCTCAATGAGGGGCCATGAGTCATTTCTCACTGCCTCCCAAAGGCAGAAGTACACACTGGCATGAAGCCAATGCTCAGTTAATAGCTGTTGAATGAGTGAATGAATGAATGAGCAAATGAGTGAATGAGTGAGTGAATGAATGATTGTGCATCATGGGGAACCACCAAGGATACTGAAGGGCTTTCATTTGTAATTCTTAATCCTAGAAGATGAGAAATGATGCAAAGTGTTGTCATCTGATAAAGCTTCCTGTGGTGTGTGACCTCTCAAGACACTGATTAATAGGACAAAAATTCAGAAACTTGTTAATCACAGGAAGAGAGCTGTGCTTTCTCCACGAACTCAAGGAAGAAGGCATTGCTTTGACGTGTGCACTCTGAGACCTTCCTATAAAGAGCTGATGTATCAAGTCGACTCACACAGCTGACAGCTTGCATATTAGGGGTCCATGGTGACGGCTGACTCCATTCTTAGGGGTGGAAGGGCAGGAAGGAAGCTGCCAGTCTATTTTGCACATAGGAGGCCACCTCAAACAAGTGTGTTCTTGGTGTTACGACTGTCATGGGTGTTACTGAACTCATAACAAGCTGGTGATCCTTGTCACCAGGGCTCGAGGCTTACTACACTGTTTCATTGCTGTGGCTGGTGAAGCTCAGGGAAGTTACGTTTTCCTTTGTGTTGGTCTCTGGAGTTATAAGGCAAGTAGGAAAATAGAAATCAGGAAGTTCTTTTGAAAGCCTTGCTGGGTTCCCAAAATCATCCCTGAAAAAAAGGATATTGGCATATCTTTAATTTTTAGAAATAGAAATAGTGGCAAACACAGGCTATTTCAGAGCCCCTGCATTCTGTCTATCAAAGACAGGTGACTAGATTGTCACCTCTCTCTCAAAGACTGCCTTGTTTGTTTATTCCAGAAACACAACTTTGAGCACTCATCTTCAGTAAAGCATTAAGACAGAGCCCAAGAAACAGAGGTGACCAAGACACAGCACTACCCGCCAAGAATTTACTGGTAAGTGGAGAAACCAGAGAAATAGGTCAACGATGCCAAAATGCCAGGATAGGGCAGTGACAGAGGTGTCCCAGGGCTTGGTCAGATGGGTAAACTGAGGAGTAGGTGAGGGGACAGCAAGGGTAGGAGGGGGAAGAGAGCTCTAGCGAGGATTCATGGTTGGGGGTCTTCACCTTGGGTACAGGTTAAGGATGTCAGGGTACCAGGGTGATGGGACCTTAAACTGACCTGCCCTCTTTGCTCAAGGTTTGGCATCTAATATGGTTAAATGAAGGGCTTTTCTGACAGGAGCCTAGGCAGGGAAACGCTTAGTCCTGGGAACATTCCCCTTTTATAGGAACTTGGTGGCCAGAGGGTATCCTACATCCTCTTTGGAGAGCACTCAATGAAGACATGTACTTATTCTGTTATTATGTCCCCATCTTCCCAAAGACCTAGGAAGCTCTTCCCTTTACCACAACCCCACCACCACCACTATGAACACCACTACCACCACCAAACATCAGCTGGTCCTCTTTGGAGAGCACTCAATGAAGACATGTATTTATTCTGTTATTATGTCCCCATCTTCCCAAAGACCTAGGAAGCTCTTTCCTTTACCACAACCCCACCACCACCACTATGAACACCACTACCACCACCAAACATCAGCTGGGGAGGATCCTAGCCCAGGCCCAGGGCCAGGTGTTATGGGTGCAAAGATGCAGAACATGCTATCATCTCCCCACAGGGCGACAACCGAGCAGTCCTGGAAGACTTTACCTCCTTAAGCCCTCAAGTGTGAAGCGTAACAGGAACTCCAAAACTAGCTGTGGGTTGAGTTCCTTCCCCCGACTTTGTCTTTCTGCTCCTCCTGAACTTCAGCCTATGACATAGTCACGGGGAACATACTTCCAGAAAATGGAGAGTGCATCTGGGGGGGAATGCCTAAACTTTCATCATGTTTAGCAGGCATCATAGACTCTTAAAAGAAAATGATCATAATGATTGTGTTGACTTTGGAATATGAAATAAAGTTTGTTTATAATTGCTAAATATGTAAAGCATACCAAAGACATCATGGTATGCCACCCCTGAATCCTTGGCAGGAAGACATTTTAAAAATTGAGTCTAGTAGATTCAATGCTATGTATCCAGAAGATAATAACGATAACAATCTTTAACTCAGAAATAACCATGAAAGGAATTGGATTTTTGGTCTCGAGCTCAGGAATTTTAAAAATATATATCCTTCAAGTTTGATATGAGGAGTGAATTTCATGGATTGAGTAATTTCCACTAAATTTAGACTGTCGTTTATTTACCTGTTCTCAGTACAGAGCCACTGATGCTGATTTCAAAGTAAGAAAATTGGCCACATGGCACCTTTCAGCCACTCTCCAAAAAGCTGGTCAAGTGTAGTCTATTTCAGTTGTCTGTTGCTACATAAAACACCAACCCAATACTTTGTGGCTTAAAATAACAACAGTTTATGGGCTGCTGGGGCAATTTTCCTATACTCATCTTGGCTCACCCACGTGGCCACATTCAGCTGCCAGCTGGGCTGGCTGGGCTGGGCTGGGCTGGGGTTGGTGCTGGCTGCTGGCTGGAGGCCTTGGCACTCCTGCCAGGTGGCACCACACTTCCACCCACATGGAGGTCTCAGGCTCTGAGAACATGAGCACGGAAGCTGTGAGAACTTGAACAACATCACTTCCTCCACATTCTGCCCATCAAAGTGATTCACAGGGCTGGCCTAGATTGCGGGGCTGGGGAGGCAGGCTCCACTCTTGATGGGACATATGGCAACATCATATGGCAAAGGGATGTGGCCTGGGAGGCGGGATTCGCTGGTGCCATCTATCCCAGTGTCAGGCAAAGCACACAGGAACCTCAGAATATGTGTTGAATTTTGCCAAAGGTTTGAAGGAAGGCAGATATTGATACTCCCCCAAGAGATCCTGTGATGCCCTCAGGACAGGCTGTTGCACTGGGAGAGGCATCTGGCCCCAGTGTCAAAACCGCACATTTGCCACATCTCATGGGCCTACTAATGTGTTTCCTTCAAATCCTGAGAAGATGACCATTGGGAACGTCTCCCTGTGGCCTTCACCTGAGGCACCTCCCCACTCAGAAACACAATTGCAAGCAAGCATTCATCCGGGCCTGCCACCGCAGCCAGCATGTGTCAGCTGGTCATTCAGTGGACACTACTATAAGAAAACATATTTTCCTGGCCTTACTTTGGCATGAAGTCCAGACTATTTATTCCTTTTCAAAAAGAGAATCGGATCACCCAAGGCTCTTCTTGACCCTAGCTGAACGAGACAAACATACTGTTCTTGGCGAACAAAAACCTCCTGTCTGTGCAGGATTGTTCTCTGGAATTGAGCATTTTCTTGCTGCGTTTCCAGGCTTGGTCCACTGGGGAAATTGCTCATAGAGTTCTGATCAGCACAAAATACACCCCTCCTAAGGACACATGCTCACCTGGAGAGGTGTGTGTATCAGGTTAGGAAGTAGCTTAGTCCCCACCTCCATGCCCTCTCCAAATACCCAGCCCTGCCAGCTTAGGGACACTAGCCCCACTTTCTAAACAAGCACACTAATAAACAGTATCCTGGCAAGTCATGAAGAGGAGGCATCTCATCCATTCTGGTCCATCATTCCCAGCAAGATTTCAATGCACACCAGCCACAGGATCCAACCCAGCAGGGTCATTCCTGTGTGTCCTTCCACACATTGGACCCCACACACTCCCCATCTCCTCATGGGCCATTCCAGGCCACCTGAAACAGTCAGGAATCTTGTTTGCAAGCAACAGAATCAGAAACTGGCCAACTTAGACAAAAAGGGAAGCTAGTGGAAAGCTATCAAAACTCCCAAATCAATGGGAAGTTTGAGAACCACTGTCTTATGTGTTCCTGTGGGTACATCATGCACCCCAATGTAGCTGAGAGGTTCCAAGAAGCCTTCTGATTTAATGACATCTAAACTGAAACATGAGAGATAAACTGGAATGGTTAGATACAGGAGGTCAAGAAAATCAGCAAAACTCCCCCTCACCCACCCTCTCCCAGCCTCCCTCACTTCCAACCAGCCCTCTTGTACTAGACTTTCAAAGCTAAAGGAACCAGACTTTCAGACCTGGAGCCACTGGGGATGTCCTAGTCTGGTCTAGTAGAAAGAGCATTTTTTTGGGTGTCAGGAGACAGGGTTGCTATTCCGTTGCCGGTCCCCGGTCCGGTACGGGGGCAACACTGAGGGTTGCGATCCGTTGCCGGTGGGGATGTCCTAGTCTGGTCTAGTAGAAAGAGCATTTTTTTGGGTGTCAGGAGATGGTAATTTTTGTCCTGACCCAAGACCCTGTGAATGACACTATAC
>NW_007729445.1:178223-205874 GCF_000696425.1 Galeopterus variegatus | reverse complement strand
GAGAGATAAACTGGAATGGTTAGATACAGGAGGTCAAGAAAATCAGCAAAACTCCCCCTCACCCACCCTCTCCCAGCCTCCCTCACTTCCAACCAGCCCTCTTGTACTAGACTTTCAAAGCTAAAGGAACCAGACTTTCAGACCTGGAGCCACCTGGGGATGTCCTAGTCTGATCTAGTAGAAAGAGCATTTCTTTGGGTGTCAGGAGATGGTAATTTTTGTCCTGACCCAAGACCCTGTGAATGACACTATACAGCTCTGGAGGCTTCTGTCCCCTTCCACATAAGGAAGCAGTGGACTTGGTGACTTTGAAGGCCCTCCCAGTCTTCTGTTCTACTCGGCAGCAGAGAATCCCAGCTTCTTCCATGTGATTCCAACTTTATAAAATCATGGCCTGGTTGGCAGAGTAGTCATTATGGCAGCTACTGTTTACTGAGCATCTATTCAGTCCCAGGCTGTGTCCTCATACACTTAGCCCTGAGGTTCCTAAGCCTCACGGCAACCCTGAGCCAGAGGTCCTCTGACTCCTGTTTAACCTGTCCCCCAATGTCCCACAAGTGTCTCTGGGCTTCAAAACTCTCAGGGTATAAATTAACCAATGTGCCAGTAAAACAGTGCCAATCCCCAGAGGACAACCTACATGGGCCCACAGCAGCAGCCAGCACAGTGTCTACCATGTCCCTTGTCCCCTGTCTGCCACCTGTCACTCAGGAAGGTTATGACACAGGCATATCACAATCCACATCCCGGGCTCCCATCGCATTCGGGTAGTGGAGCAGGGCTGAGATCAGCGTGGTGTGGGTGGGGGATCTCTCTCCAGCTCCATCATGCATGTGATCACTTGGCCCAGGGCAGCTCAGCCTTTGCCTAGACTCTCGCGAGGCTCTCTCCTGAGGCACATTCCTCCAGCTCCCGGCATCACTCAGACCTGGTCTGAAGTGCTGAACTCAGATGTCATGTCCGCTTTGCTCAGGACCACCAAGCCCAGTCAGGTGCTTCCTTCCTCCTCTGGCTGAAAAGCCAAACTTGCAGGCAGAAGCAGTCACATAATCTGCAGGGCCCAGTGCAAAGTGAAGATGAGGGGCCCCTTGTTCAAAAGCTGTTAAGACATTCAAGGTGATGACCACAGAGCATGACAGTCAGCCCTGCGCTTCCAGTCCTCTGTGACTAGGCGGGCTGCATGCCAGAAGCCGGCCCTGCAAGGGCATCTGTAGCCCACGCTGAATCTGAATCACGCCGGGCTGAACTAAGTCCCCACCTTCCTCCTTTCCCGTCTCCCACCACCAGTGTTGGTTTTGTAAATCTTGATTTTTATGTGAAGTAACACCTTATTAATCAGAATCTAGGTAGCCACCATTTTCAAATAATCGTATGTGTTTTGATTGTTCACTTTTTTAGAATAAAGTCCAACAGGAAGAAGAGAAGTTGATATCTGGTATCAACTGGGAACAATTCATGTTTGGGTTTTCCCCATAAAAGTGGAGACTGAAGTTTTGATTAAATAAACCACCATGGCATGAGAAAGGTCATGGTGGATGCTTTGCTGTGCATCCCCTCCCATCCCCAGCAGCCCATGTGGGATGCCACAGGCCCCCTACTTAGCCCTCTCTGGGAAATTCCCAGGCAGCCACATGGCCCAGGCCACAGCCCTCTACCTGAGTTCTGTGTTTTCCATGTTGTCTTCCTTCCCACGTGTATGTCATTCACTCATTCATTTATTAGAAGAGGTCCCCATATACAGTAAGACTGCAGAAGTTCAGTGACAAGGGCCAAGGGTGTGCGTGGAGGGGAACAGAGATGGGGAGAAAAATAAGCAAGAATGTCATAAACCATTGTGTACCACACATGGAATATTCAGTAAGTGCTTGTTGGGTTGATGANATGTCATAAACCATTGTGTACCACACATGGAATATTCAGTAAGTGCTTGTTGGGTTGATGATCTATTGATGGAAACACTTGTTTCCACCAACAGGACTGATCATCCTGAGAGCAAAACATAGTCCCCCTCTCTCTTCCCCTGAACTCGAAGAGTCTCACAGAATTCTGTATCCAGTACCAGAAATCTGCATAACAGAATATAATATCATTTGAATGCTGCTACTTCACACGATATCTTTAAACCAGGGGTTCTCAATCCCAGCACTACTGATATTTGGGGCTGGATAATTCTTTGGTGTGGAGGCTGTCCTGTGCATTTAGTAACATCCCTGACCTCTCACGACTCAATGCCAGTAGCAGTCCTGACTCCAGGTGTGACAAGCAAAGACGACTCTAGACATTGTCAATATCCTCTAGGGGGCAAAAATGACCCCCTCAAGAACCACTAATTTAAAGTGACAACTGAGAAGAACTAAATATTTCCTCAGGGAAAAAACACTGAATTATCTTTATTCTGTTCTGCAAGATCCTTGGTCAATGAGTATTGGCCTTTGCCACAGACCCATAGTTGGAGTGGGGGAAAAAAAGGCTCTAAAAGGCCCTAAAAGGCTCCCCGCTCCCACCTCTGTGGGTGAGAGGAAAACAAGACCCCAGACTCCACAGAGATTTGCCCCAAGCATCCCGCTTCTCCAGCTCATTGCATCAAGTTTTTGTCTCTCCCTCTTTTAAAAAAGCTAGGAACACCCTCCACCTCAGCTTGTTAGTTCGTTCATTCTTTCAGCTGAGCACCCATTGCAGGCCAGACACGCTCCAAGTAACGAGGATAAAGCTGTAAATAAGGCAGAGACAAGCCCAGCCTCAGAGGACTTTCCTTCAAATGGAAGGAAAGAGGACAACCCACAGGTAAGTAAATACACAGCTTCAGTGGGAAGTCCACAGAGAAAAGCAGGAGAGGACTGGGGAGGGTGTGAGTCATTTGAGATAGGAGGGTCAGGGAACGTCTCTCAGGCGAGGTGACATTGGAGCAGAGACCAGAATGAAGAGAGAAAGCCAGCTCTGCCGACATCTAGGGAAAAGCATCTCGGCTGTGAGAACAGCAAGTGCAGAGGCCCTGACGCAGGAGCAAACGTGGCTGCTCTAGAGGCAGCAAACAGGGCTCCATGGCTGGGGTGCAGGGGGTGAGGGTGTGAGTGGGAGGAGATGAGGTGGAGGAGGTCGGGGGTGCATGTCTTGCAGCAACCTTGGCTTTGATTAGAATTTGGCTTTTAGTCAGAGTGACAGGGAAGGTGGGAGGGTTTTGAGCAGAGGAGAGCCTGACTTAAATTTTTTTTTTTTTTTTTTTTTTTTTTTTTTTTTTTTTTTTNTCTCAAATAAAGACCTTTAAATGGTTTCTTCTTACTGAGTGTAATGATCCATTGCATCTTCCTTTGCCATCTTTTTCCGTGGCCAGCAGCACTAGTGAGTTATAAATAAGTACTCCGTGGGAGTCTTTGTCTCAATTCAAATAATAGTTTAAAACCTCTACAGTGATCTATGGACCTTTCCTCGGAAAACAAGGTAAAGTAGAAGAAATAATATGAAGAAAATTCAAGCTAAACCTGCTGGAGTTTTTCACGTCCGTGTGACTCTGATATAGACAAATCAACTCTGGCTAGAAGATGTTACTTACTTCCTTTTCAATATTTTGATTTTGTCCTTTGTAAGCTGGCTCTAAACACATTTCTTATCTCAAAGATACTTTTAAAATTACTTCTTGTAAAAAAAAATCTACAAATCTCCTCAATAGGGTTGTTCATCAAAGTTTTGGGAAAATGGAATAAATAAATAAATAAATAAAACTTAAAAAATAAAACTTTCTTAGCTTTGGAGTCTCTCTCTCTTATTAAGTCCTGCTGGGTATTCATTCTAAATCCCTAGGCTGATTATACTCTTTGCTGTATCAAAGGCAGCATTTCATTAATTTGGTCAACTAGCTAGCATGAATAGCCACCTGATTTAATGGAATACATTTTTTTTTTTGGCCCAAGACACATAAAACTGTGATTTAGTGTATATTTTGACAAACACAATTGCCTTCCTAAGACAAGAACATTTTGGCCCCCCGTGATTGGATGAGGACCTATAATTATTTCTGTCCAATCGGGTGTGAGCAAAAGTAACGTGTTTTTTTCTGGGCTGAAATCTTCCTTTCCAGTTCATAACCCTCAAGAGATCTCTTTTCCCTACCTTGATGACCAGCAATGTTTGAGATGGTGACTGCTTCTTAGACTGAGACCCTGGGTGAGTACACTGAGCAAAAGCCTCCCTGTAAAACCATGAAGGACATACAGCATGAGCATGAAATAAGCTTTTGTTGTTATAAGATACTAAAACTTTTGGCTTGTTCCTGCAACATAACAGAACTTATCCTAACTGGGACATTTCCCTACTCCCCACCCCTTACTGAAAAACATTCAGTGGATACAGGATAAAGTATGCACTCTCTGACACTCAAGACTCCCATAAATATGGCTTTATTCTATTTTTTTCTTGTCTTAGGCTGATTCACGCACCTTACCTTCCTATAGAACTGGACTCTAAGTCCTGCCTTTCTTACTTTTTTTATTTTTATTTTTTTTATTTATTTATTTTTTCCTTTTTTTCTTTTTTTTTCGTGACTGGTAACGGGATCGCAACCCTTGGTGTCGCACCGGTACCGCAACCAGCAATGGTATCGCAGCCCTCGGTGTCGCTCCCGCACCTCGCTCAGCCAGTGAGCGGGAACCGGTCTGTATGTGGGATCCGAACCCTCGGGTGGGAGCGCCGCCGCGCTTCCCAAGCGGCACACCATCCAGTGCGCCACTGGACCGGCCGAGCCTGACTTAAATTTTTAAAGAAGCACTCTGGTTGCTGTGTTTGAAATAAACAGTGAGGGGGTTGGGGCGAGGGCGAGAGCAGGAAGACCTGTCCACATAGACACGTGTTAGTAGGATCAGCAGGTGGCTCAAATCCCAAAGTAACAACTTCAGTAACACAGAAGTTTCTCTCTCTAACGTAAACCAGTGCAGAGATGGGCAGACGGAGGCTGGTACGGGGGCTCCAGATTTCCCTCTAGCTTGCTTCCCTGCATCCCACATCGCTGCCTCATGGTCCCAGGCAGAGCTTCAACTCCAGCCGGCACATCTTCATGCAGCCACCGCCGAGAGGAAGGGGCGAAGAGGGACCTGCTCTGTCCTTTAAGCACATTCCCTGGAAGTTGTGTATGGCATTTCTGCTTATTCCCTATCAGCCAGAACTCTGGGAAGGCTGGCAAATGTGGTCTTCATTCCACGTCACCACACGCCCTCCCACTTCTAAACAATCAGGAATTCTGTTCCTAAGGAAAACGAGCATGGCTACTGGGGAGCCTCACCTGCATAGAAGTCAAGACTCAGCCCCCCAGGTGTGCAGATGTCCTTTAGACCTTTGCCCCTGCTCAGTCCAATGGCACCAGCCACATCATTTGCCCTTTAACAGAATAACGCACATGAAAACCAGGACTGTCTGAGTTGGGGGCAGCAGAGAACTGCTTCTAGACAAAAAAGATACCTGCAGAGGCCCTCGACACTCTGGAAGAACCTCTGTGAAATCACCACTGAGCCTGCACCCCACGGCCATAGCCAGCATGACCGCATGGTGACATTGGAAGCAGGGAGCCCTCCCTTTCCTCCAGGCCATGAGAACAGCTGGGGAACGGCTGGATGTTGAGCCAACTGCCCTGACCAGATTGCAAAAATGTCATCTCCTGGTTTGGGCCTACACCTGTGATTAGGGTTCTCCAGAGAAACAAAACCAATAGGGTGTATAGAAAGAGTTTTATTATGGAATTGACTCACCTGACTGTGGAGGCTGAGAAGTCCCATGACCAGCTGTCTGCAGGCTGGAGGTCCAGAAAGTTGGTGGTGTAGCTTCAGTCTGAGCTGGAAGTCTCCAGAAGTGGGGGGCCAATGTTTTAAGTTCTGGTCTGAGTTTGAAAGCCCAAAACCAGGAGCTCCAATGTGTTAGGGCACAGGATGGACATGCCAGCTCCAGAAAACAGAGAGCTCACCCTTCCCCTACCTTTCTGTTGTATTCAGGCCCTCAACAGATTGAATGAGACCTGCCCACACTGGGGAGGGCCATCTGCTCTACTCAGTCCACCAACTCAAATGCTAATCTCTTCCAAAGACACCCTCACAGACACACCCAGAAGTAATGCCAGCTATCTGGGCATCCTTTAGCCCAACAAGTGGATACATAAAATTAACCAGCAAACCTGCCACGTGAAGGGGAGGAACTTAGGGTATAGGTTAAGTTCCCTGGGGAGGACAGTCGGAAAAAGACTGAGTCTGCCCTTCATAAGGCCTGTTTTGTTGTTACTCCGAGTCTGTGCTTAGAACTCTGGTTTCCTGGTTATCCCCCACCGCATTCCACCTCATTCCCGCCTGTGCAGCAGGAAGCAGGTTGAAAGGCGACAGACAGAGGGGCCAGGAAGCCAGGCTCTGGCACGAAGGAACACCATGTAAACATTGCTCTTGCCAGCTCTGGGATCTGGCAGCCTGGAGACTAGCCTCTAACCCAAAGAAGCTGGATGGACACAAAGAGTGGAAGTACAAGTGCAAGGAGCCCTGGGGACACAGGCTCGCATTTAGCACAGTGCATGACAAATGCACTTGACACGCAGGAGGCATCAATTAGTGCTCTGGAGCAGAAGGCTAACCCATCTTTGAGGATGGGCCAGCCTTCAGTGGGGTGTGCCAGCTCCCTGGCTGGGCAGAGTACTCAGACCTGAAGCTCCTTTGTGGTGTCTCACTTATGGCTGAGGCTGCCTGTCAAGTGAGGAAATTGTCCCTCATCATCCATTTTCTTCTTTTCCCAATTTTGATCTGGGCTCCTGACTACTCAGCATAAAAGCTGCATTTCTCAGCATCCCTTGCAGCTATGTGTGGCCATGGGACTGATTTCCAGCCAACAGGAAGTAAGCAGAAAGAGGTGTACAACTTCTGGGCCTTGCTCTTAGAAATAAGAGTTGTCCTCCCTTTCCCTCCCCCTCCCCCTTGGTCAGAGTACACCTGGTGGTTCCGCTACCTTGAGTCATGAGGATGAGGAATGGGGTAAGAGGATACTAAGCACTGCAAGGTCATTGTGCCCACCCTGGACCTTACACACCTGAGCTATTGCATGGAGAGAGTGCAAGTTCTTTGGTATGTACATCTTATCAGAGCAGCCAAACCTAGGTCATAATTATTTCAGGTTCCAAGCAAATGGGTCAGCTGTACACAGGGGGCTACAAGCCCACATTCTCAGGAGATTGGCACAATGTACAGAGGACCAGAGGAAGTAGTAGAGGCTCTGGGAAAGGACCAGAGCCTCCTGTCCCCAACCTCCCAGGTCCACCAGGGTAGTCACTGGAAACCCAGGCTTGGCATATCCCACATGCAGGGAAACAGACAGTGTCCTCTCTCGTGAGCCATGCCTCTCTCATGCTCAGATGATGGCAGCAGCATGGATGCTCTCAGTACTCAGGGATTGGCTCCCACAGCTGCTGGGAGGTTTGTTGGCAGGTACTCTCAGCTGTCAGCCCTCCCAGAAACTGCCTCACCAAGGTGAGTCCACACCAAGGTCACACTCTCCTGGGAGCAGCTGCACCCAATACTGGCCTGCCTGGAGAGGGGTCCCTTCCCCCAGGTGGCCATTTCTGAAGAGCTGTCACAGCCACAAGGTCTTGTGGGCCGGTGAGGCCTCCAGGGAGACACTGCAGCCCTGCTCCCCCACTTTTTGGGCACAGCATGCCCTGATGAGCCTTCTGCTCCCCATCTCATCTCAGAGCTGCTTCCCCAGGAAATCAACCAGCAGCAGACAGGCAGCTACACATAGAATGTGCTCGAAGCACTTGCAAACATTCTCTTCCCATCCCTGCAATATCCCCACTGGGGAGACTGTCATTCCTATCAAAGATGGAAGCATGACAAGCCACATCATACACTTACCCACAGCCTTTGCCTACATGAAGGGAGAGCTAGGAACATCTACAGAAATGTGGAGGAGGCTGCAGGCCATGCAGGCTCAAAGGGAGAAGAGAGGAGACCCTCAGCCAAGGGCAAGGGGCAGGACTTGGGGGAAGGAGAAAGTCGAACGGGATGGCTAGAGCAGCTGCAGCCTGTTGCATGAAGTGAAAACATCCCCTTCTCTCCCAAGGGCCTCAGTAATAAGATATCATTCCTCACCAATGCTGGGGGAAACGAGCAGGGCAGGGAAAACAAGGAGGCAGCTGAGTCTGGGGATGCCAGTATCACGCACACCTGGAGGGCGAGGACCTGAGGACCCTGTCCCTCCCCTCTGTCATCCCAGAGTCTCTGCAACACAGGTGCTCTATGTGGGGCTCCGGGGAGGCTCAGGCTCTGCACTGGGAAAGACTGAGGTGGGGCAGAGGGACACTGCACTGGCACCAACCATGGGACCTCACTGGGCCCCTGGAGATTTGGGTTTCTCCCTTTTGGCAAAAGGGCAGAGTGGCAGCCCCAAGCTCCAGATCAAAGAGTCCCATGTAATTATCCCACTTCTTAAACTTAGGAAGTCAGGGTAAAAACAAAATTCCTTTCCAATCTGGACTGCTTAGAGTTCGCAGCTCCCCCTGCTGGGGCTGCAGCTAAGCCTGGGCCGCTGCTGGTCAGCAGGGTCTGCAGTCAGGAGGACAGGCTGGACACTGAGCTGAGGAGAGTGGGACCAGCCAGACAGGGACATCTCATCTGTCCATCACCATATCCCACTACTATGACGCTCCAGAGTGATAGCTGCCACCTCACTGTGGCCTCCAGGATCTCAGGCAAGTTCCTCCTTTGGCAACTCTAACCTGGAGCTGTGCAGGAAAGGGGGTTTGGGCCATGACTTGGCTGGATCAGCACACACCACACAGTCCGTCAGACTTGCTGTGCCTCCGCCAGCTCTTGAGGCATGAGCAACCCCTTCCTGGAGTCCTGCTCTCACTTCTCAGCCTCAGTTTCCTCATCTGTACAATGGAGACAGTCATAAAACCCATCCCACAGGACTATCATGAAGATATCTGGAACAGGTAGAAGTAGCCATCACTATTTAAAGCAATGAAAGCAGATTTTTAATTCAGAATTTGAACAACAGCATTCAGTATGGAGCATCGATTTGCTTTTAAAAAAAGAAAAATCTTCATGATTTGGGAGCTGCTGCCAGTCATGAATCCTGACACAGTACATAATGATACGTTTACAATCATTTTACACAAGTTCTTTAAAATAAAATATCATCTGATCTGATTTCCAAATTACAGGGTTTGTTCCTAAGCAACAAGCACAGGCTTTAAGAAATACTGACAGGAACAGAAAGAATCCAGGGCTTTATTTTAGCGGCAGTTGTGCTAAGTGAGGAGAAGCTGTGCCGAGTGCATCTGCCCACCCTCTGCCTCGGGATCTAGAGGAGAAAGTGACTGTCTCCTCTTCTTTGGGGAGGCAGGGAACCTCTGAGGTGGGCCCCATCCCTGGTGGACCATTTGCTTTATATTCAAGCCCGATAGGAAAGTCATTCTGTGCCNGGCAAGTTCCTCCTTTGGCAACTCTAACCTGGAGCTGTGCAGGAAAGGGGGTTTGGGCCATGACTTGGCTGGATCAGCACACACCACACAGTCCGTCAGACTTGCTGTGCCTCCGCCAGCTCTTGCGGCATGAGCAACCCCTTCCTGGAGTCCTGCTCGCACTTCTCAGCCTCAGTTTCCTCATCTGTACAATGGAGACAGTCATAAAACCCATCCCACAGGACTATCATGAAGATATCTGGAACAGGTAGAAGTAGCCATCACTATTTAAAGCAATGAAAGCAGATTTTTAATTCAGAATTTGAACAACAGCATTCAGTATGGAGCATCGATTTGCTTTTAAAAAAAGAAAAATCTTCATGATTTGGGAGCTGCTGCCAGTCATGAATCCTGACACAGTACATAATGATACGTTTACAATCATTTTACACAAGTTCTTTAAAATAAAATATCATCTGATCTGATTTCCAAATTACAGGGTTTGTTCCTAAGCAACAAGCACAGGCTTTAAGAAATACTGACAGGAACAGAAAGAATCCAGGGCTTTATTTTAGCGGCAGTTGTGCTAAGTGAGGAGAAGCTGTGCCGAGTGCATCTGCCCACCCTCTGCCTCGGGATCTAGAGGAGAAAGTGACTGTCTCCTCTTCTTTGGGGAGGCAGGGAACCTCTGAGGTGGGCCCCATCCCTGGTGGACCATTTGCTTTATATTCAAGCCCGATAGGAAAGTCATTCTGTGCCCCCAGTCCCCTAAATCTGTGGGCCACCCTGACTGCCCTGCCCTGGGCCCGATATGGCCCCGTGGCTCCCAGTCATTGCTCCTGTTCCAAACCCCCAAGGTTCAAACACCACATTCTTATTCAGGGTCAGGAGTACAATGTGCAGGTGGTTGACCTCTGGTGTGTCGGGGCCCATGTTCCAAACAGCCCTGGAGTGAGCTGCCCTCCTCTCCCTGCCCTGTAGGTTTCCTCAACCTCGAGCCTGTAGACTCCCCAGGCAACTGCCCCCCATGCACTAAGGCTCGTCATTCCCCTCCCAAACTGAGCAGCCCTCCTGAGCCTCCTGGTCATCGTGGCCGTGGTCCCACACAGGCGTCCCCCTTCCCACCACGCCTCAGGATCCCGCCCCTTCCTCGCAGCTGTAGGTGCCCCAGCAGGATCCCACTCACTTCTCGTCCATCCCCTCTTGGTGGGCCCAGACCCACCCTTCAGTCCTCTTCCTTTATCCTCCTCATGACATGTGAAGCCAACCAGACTCCACTGGAGCTTGTTGCTGCCAAAGATAACAGTGGACTTTATCCGTTTTTAAAAATTAGATTAAATGAGGATGGGCCACTTTCCTTGGGTTAGGTGGGTATCTCCTCTCCCTGTAATTCCACCTACATCAATGTGTTCACTTGCCATCTTCTAAAAAGATTAGGTCTTTGAGAACTGAAATTACTACCCTAGCTGAAGAACATTATCTGACAAAGTGACATGCCATTCTTGGTTCCATGATACGTCTCAGATTCATTCTTTTCGCCATCACCCAAGGACTGAAACTGGGATAATTTCCCCATCAAAGACAATTTGTGGAACTCAGTTCCACAATTTGCATGGTTTTTGCATGGCTTTTGCATGGCTGCACGCTGTTCTCAACAGTCTGGCACATGCAGGTCAAGGACACAACACAACTTCACCAAGTGTGGTGGTTAATTTTATGTGTCAACTTGACAGGGTCACAGGATGCCCAGATATCTGGTTTAGCATTACTTCTGGGCATGTCTGTGAAGGTGTTTCAGGAAGAAATTAGCATTTGAATTGGTGGACTGAGTGAAGAATATGGCCCTCACCAATGTGGGTGGGCATCACCCAATCTGTTGAGGGCCTGAATAGAACAGAAAGACAGAGAATGATTGAAGTAACTGCCAACTGCCGAGCTGGGACATCATCACCTCTGCCCCAACACTCCTGGTTCTCAAGCCTTCAGATTTGACTGGAACCTTCACCATCTGCTCTCCGGCTCTCAGGCCTTTGTACTACACCACTGGCTTTCCTGGGTCTCCAGCAGGCACTCAGCAGACTGTAGGACTTCTCAGCCTCCACAATCACGTGAGCCAATACCTTATAATGAGTCTCTTCCTATATAATATGTACTATGTGATATAAATCTTTTCCTAGATATGTATCTAGACATGTATTTATTTACACAATTTTTTATATTTATAATTTATATTTATAATAATTTTATATAAGACATGTATTTATTTACACAATTTTTTATATTTATAATTTATATTTATAAAAATTTTATATATTTATATATAAATATAATTTATTATATATATCATAAAATATATTTATTATATATAACAAATCAATAGGAGATATAGATATATATACATATATCTCTCTCCAGTATCCTATTATTTCTGTTTTTCTGAAGAACCCTAATACACCAAGTGCAATAAAATTCAAGGTGGCCCACAATGTCCCAGGATGATCACCCACACACATGTGGCCCCTTATTTGGCCTTACTTCTTCCTCTCTTTTCTTCCTCTCTTCTTTATCAAATATTTATGACATGGGATTATTATACTCATAGGCTGGGTCAAGCTTGTCTTCAACAAAGATGAAAGAGTCGCACATCCTTTTCTCAAGGATGATCCAGAAAGGAGAGAATCGGCGTAACACAAAGCATTTTTCTCAAAATCCAAATCATCTGGTGTGGGGCGAGGGGCTTGTTAAAAGTACAGATTCCCAGGCCCTGACCAGATTGACTAAATCAAAACATCAGAGATGGGTATTAGAGCCTATATTTTAAGCAAACTCTTTGAGTAATTTTTTGCCTGTGGTTGCACAGTTAAGTTTGAGAACCAATGCTGTAGACATTTAGAAACAAGGGCATATATGTAGGAGCTGCATTTTAGAAAGCTCCATCTGGCATCTTGCATAAAAGAGGGAGTACTAGATTCCTGGATTAAAAAAAAAAAAAAAAAGGAGACACTTGAAATGATCCAGTGTGAGGTCCTGAGGGAGAGTGGTGTGGAGGGGAAGGGACAGAGCAGGGACAGATCGGGGAGAGTTGGAGAGAAGAAGCGGAAAGTCCCTCTTGAGTCAGGTCTCTAGAAGAAGAGCCTGAGATGGGGATGTGGGTGCCCAGACTTGGAGGGAGGCTCAGGAGAGAGAGAAGGAGGGAGGCAGGAGGCAGAACAGGGAAGGAGAAGCTGGTCTAGGGCCTGTCTCCACTGTGTCGAGCCTCAGCCTGGCCCCACGGGGCCCTGGAGTGTAGACAGGGCTGAGAGAACTCATCCCACTTTGACTTGCAGGCACCATGTTGGTCGCATTGGCAGTTGCCAGCGTGTGCAGCCGCTGGGAGTGGTGCAGGGACCAATAACACTCCCCCAGGACACCCAGGGCCTTCAAACTTACTGACAGGCCTGTTTCAAGCCAAAATGCTTTCCCCAAAAGGGTGTTGGTGGCTGCTTGAAGGAAGCATTATTGGTGTCAGAAGGAGAAAAGAAACCAACCTCTCAAGAAGATGCCGCTTCTTCCAGGTCTGGTGGGGTCTTTTTTGCATGGATTTTATTTGGTGTTTCTTCCTAAACAAAGTTTACTGGAAAATACTACAAGAGACCCATGACAGGGGCTGGGGAAAGGAAGGAGGAAGATGTTTTAGGCATGATTGACTGTGTCCTCAGGGACACAGTTCCTGGAGTGGAGCTTCCCTCCCCGTAGCTTCATTAAAAGCCATCACAATAGAATTCTGACAAATCCTCATTACTTCCCATTGTATATCTTAAAACCAAAATGAAGATTCAACCTCTTCATTTCTACAAAAGAACTTCCAGACCTCAAATCACATCTTCTTTGGATACAAATGAACTATTTGTTGGCATCTGCACAAAGATTTGCTTGGCAGAAAATTTCTAAGTAGTTTCTAAAGAATTGTTCAAATAAAATGGCAGACCCAGGAAGAATTATTTCACCTACCAACAACAGTAATGTCTCCCTTAACCATTCATCCACACATGTCCGGGCACATCCCTTTTCAGTTTAGAACTGGTCAGGTGTGCAATGTGAAGGCAGGACAGCTTGTTTCAGGGGACTGAAGACCCAGTGTGAAGCCTGGCAGAGGCAGGTGGGCTCTTATTTTTCTCCTTGGGAGATCCACACAGGGCATAAGATCAGCACGGTTCATCATGTAGCTGGTTTGATGCCTAAGAAATAAATGTTTCACAGATATTAGGCTTTCTCTGGAATTCCTCTTCTGCATTGTCATTTGCAAAACAAGATCCTCTTCAAGATTGGTTAGTGGTTGTTGATCAATCAGAAAAGCATCAACCCCATCATCATCTAACTAATTGTGTTAGTCTGTTTCTGCTGCTTATAACAAAATACCTGGCTCACCTTCCTGCTCTTCCTCCCACGCTCTCTCCTGGTCTTTCCGTATCTCTCCACACCCCATTTGTCCCTCCCAAAACTCATGTTGAAACTTAATCCTCAATATGGCAGTATTGAGAGGTGGGGCCTTTAAGGGGTGACTGGGCAAAGTCCTCATGAATGTCTTAATCCATTCATGTATTAACTGATTAATGTGTTAATGGATAATGGGTTATCTTGGGAGTGGGACTGGTGGCTTTATAAGAAGAGGGAGAGAGACCTGAGCTAGCATGCTCAGCCCCCTTGCCATGTGATGCCCTGTGTTGCCTTGGGACTCTGCAGAGAGTCCCCAAGAAGAGTCCCAGTAAGAAAACCCTCACCAGATGTACCCCCTTGACCTTGGACTTCCCAGCCTCCGGAATTGTAAGAAACAATTTTTGTTTCTTTATAAATTACCCAGTCTCAGGTAGTCTGTTACAAGCAACAGAAAATGGGCTAAGACACACACACCCCACCTTTGGGACACAGCTCCATGCTCTGAGGGATCCCAGGCCACAGGAAAGGCCCTGGCTGAGATCTAGCCAGAAGCCAGCATCGACTACCAGTAGTGAGTGAAGACACCTTTGGATAATTCTAGCAGTCAAGACACCCCCAGCCTTCCAGCTGAGGCCACAAAAATCATGGAACTGAGACAAACATTTCTGCCCTCTCCTGTCCAAATCCTTGACCCATAGAACTTGTGAGCATAATGAATGGTTATTTTTGCCACTGCTTTGAAGTAATTTGTTCACAGCATGGTACCTGGAACCTATTTCGGCTGCATAAAACTCTTCACCAGTCCCCTGTCCTCACCAGGCTGACACTTCAGCTGGGCTGCCCAGGCTCTCTGCAGTCTGACCACCACCCACCTCTCCTTCCCTAACTCTTGTGACAACTCACCTTTGTTTCTGTCCTCCTCTGCTAAATCAGCTACAGGTCCCCACACAGCCACCCAAGCCTTGCTCTCGGTTTCCTCTGCCTACAACCCTTCCCCACCCTGCCACCCAGTGAGGAGAACCAGCCTGGGTGTCACCACTTCCATTACCACATCCTCCCACCCCCCACGCACAAATGTGCACACACATGCACACCACACACATGCACACTACCTCCCTAGGCCTCCTTCTGACTCCCTCTGCCCCCTAGCCCCACTCCACCAAGGTGGCCAGCTTGCTCACACCCCTGTGCCCTCTAGAATGCAAGCTCTTGGGGGATGGGAATAGTGGTTGGTGTGTCTACACTGAGTAGGCGCACATGGCATATGGTAAGTCCTGAAGTGTCTGATGAATGAATGAATGCACATGGGCTTCTGTGCCTCACACTGTGACTGTCTCTCAACCTTGTCATGCCCATCTGGCATGTCACCTTCTTGATGGAGCAGAACCAGACACTTCCTCCTGACACCCTCCACATGGTGGGAGGGTCTGTCCCATGGACTCTGGAGTCAGCCCTGCCTGTATCCTCCCTCGCCCACCTCTACAACCCCAATGCTGCCAATGTCAGCTCCTGGCCCTCAGCATGGTTGGCCAGGCATAGGGCAAAAAGTACCAAGGAGTAGCCCTTAACCACTGATGGCTGAAAAGTTGGTGTTAAGTGACCCAGCTTCCTGCCCCTCAGGAGGGACAGTTCTGAGGTGTGTGCTATACACTCTCCCAGAATCCCCTGTGGGAGAGAGACTCAGTGGACCTCAGAGGTTACCTGCTCATTACACATGCAGAATTGCCTGCCCTCCATTCCCTGTCCCACTTCCTCTCTCCCTACTGGTGCTCCTTAGGATCACCTGCAAAACAATGGTCAGGAAGTCCCTTCTTAGGTCACAGCATCCATTCTTATGTCAGAGAGTCTATTCTTAAGCCAAGGAGTCCATTCTTAGGTCAAGCAGTACATTCTGAGGTTGGAGAGTCCATCGTAAAGTCAGGGAGTTTATTCTTAGGTCAAGTCCATTCTGGGACCGGCTGGTTAGCTCCGGTGGTTAGAGTGCAGCCTTATAAACCCAAGGCCATGGGTTTGAATCCCTGTACTGGCTAGCCACAAAAAAATAAAAAACAGATTTAAAAACATAAAAAGGAGTACATTTTGAGGTTAAGAAGTCCATTCTTAGATTAAGGAGTCCATTCTGAGGTAGGGGAGTCCATTCTGAGGTTGGGGAGTCTTCTGAGATTGGGGAGCCCACTTTGAGTTTGGAGTTTATTTGAGGTTGGGGAGTCCATTCTGAGGTCAGGGAGTCTGTTCTGAGGTCAGGAGTTCATTCTGAGGTCAGGAAGTCTATTCTGACATCAGGAGTTCATTCTGAGGTCGGGAACTCTGTTCTGAGATTGGGGAGTCCATTTTGAGGTTGGAGTCTATTCTGAGGTTAGGGAGTTCATTCTGATGTCGGGGAGTCCATTCTGAGGTCAGGAGTTCATTCTGAGGTCAGGGGCTCTGTTGTGAGATTGGGGAGTCCATTTTGAGGTTGGAGTCTATTCTGAGATTGGGGAGTTCATTCTGAGGTCAGGAGTTCATTCTGAGGTTGGGAAGTCTAATCTGATGTCGGGGAGTCTAATCTGATGTCACAAACTCATTCTGAGGTTGGGGAGTCTATTCTGAGATTGGGGAGTCCACTCTGAGGTTGGGGAGCTCATTCCAAGGCAACGGAGTCCATTCTGTGGTCAAGAAGTCCATTCTATGGTCAAGCAGTCCATTGTGAGTTTAGGGAATCCATTATGAGGTTAGGGATTCCCTTCTGAGGTCAGGAAGGCCCAACCTAGAGCACAGTCCTTGTCTGGAGTTCCAGTGTAGCTAAGTGGTCTTGAGCATATTCTGGGACCGGCTGGTTAGCTCCGGTGGTTAGAGTGCAGCCTTATAAACCCAAGGCCATGGGTTTGAATCCCTGTACTGGCTAGCCACAAAAAAATAAAAAAACAGATTTAAAAACATAAAAAGGAGTACGTTTTGAGGTTGAGAAGTCCATTCTTAGATTAAGGAGTCCATTCTGAGGTTGGGGAGTCTTCTGAGATTGGGGAGCCCACTTTGAGTTTGGAGTCTATTTGAGGTTGGGGAGTCCATTCTGAGGTCAGGGAGTCTGTTCTGAGGTCAGGAGTTCATTCTGAGGTCAGGGAGTCTGAGGTCAGGGAGTCTGTTCTGAGGTCAGGAGTTCATTCTGAGGTCAGGAAGTCTATTCTGACATCAGGAGTTCATTATGAGGTCGGGAACTCTGTTCTGAGATTGGGGAGTCCATTTTGAGGTTGGAGTCTATTCTGAGATTAGGGAGTTCATTCTGATGTCGGGGAGTCCATTCTGAGGTCAGGAGTTCATTCTGAGGTCAGGGAGTCTATTCTGACATCAGGAGTTCATTCTGAGGTCAGGGGCTCTGTTGTGAGATTGGGGAGTCCATTTTGAGGTTGGAGTCTATTCTGAAATTGGGGAGTTCATTCTGAGGTCAGGAAGTCGAGAGTATGCAAGAGAGGGTCCTGGTAAGCTGGGCCCACAACAGCAGCCAGCCAACCCTGGACGCACATTTAAAGTACAGGCATAATTGCTGCAGATGGGCTGAAGACGCCGTGTGTGCCACCTGCACCCCTACCCCACTCCCACCACAGTCCCTCCTCCAACTGTGGTTCCTGCATCAATCTATTCTGAGATTGGGGAGTCCACTCTGAGGTTGGGGAGCTCATTCCAAGGCAACGGAGTCGATTCTGTGGTCAAGAAGTCCATTCTATGGTCAAGCAGTCCATTGTGAGTTTAGGGAATCCATTATGAGGTTAGGGATTCCCTTCTGAGTTCAGGAAGGCCCAACCTAGAGCACAGTCCTTGTCTGGAGTTCCAGTGTAGCTAAGTGGTCTTGAGCATGTTACATGATCTAAGCCTCAGCTAATTCTTCTACTAATGGGAGATGTATTAAGACTCTGTCATGGCATTGTGCAGAGAGCTAAATGACTCAATGTTCCTAAAAGTGCTTATCAGATGCCTGACACATCGGCGCCCCCATAAACAACAGCTGAAGAAGTCTATCTCCTCACCCGCTCCCACCAGGCACTGGGGTCTGGGCTCTGCCCTCACCACCACAGCAGAGCATGCTCAACTTATGGCTGAGGCTGACTGTCTGCAGGGCGCCTCCAGGATCTAAGAAGGCTGGGATGAGTGGGCTGGAGTTCACTGAGAGCCTCATGGGGAGTCGGGACTTTGTCAGGATCCCACAGGATGAACAAGATGGGCTGATGAAAGAGGTGGCCACAAAAGTGAGAGGCGGGACCCAAGTCCCCAAGGTGGGGGCTTCACAGAGTCAGTGCTGATAGGGCAGGCAGGGGACCAGCCAGAGAGTATGCAAGAGAGGGTCCTGGTAAGCTGGGCCCACAACAGCAGCCAGCCAACCCTGGATGCACATTGAAAGTACAGGCATAATTGCTGCAGATGGGCTGAAGACGCCGTGTGTGCCACCTGCACCCCTACCCCACTCCCACCACAGTCCCTCCTCTAACTGTGGTTCCTGCATCAGCACCCAGGCCCCGTGTACTTGGATGGACCCGCATTTGCAGGGGCAACTCAGTCAGGCCTGCACTGAGACCACATTTGTCACAGCAGGAAAGGGTGGGAGGTAGACCAGCTCTGTGGTCAGGACCTCTGGGTCCACTGCTACTGCTCCTGGATAGGCTCATCCCTTGCACAGGTTCCATGTTCCTCAGCACCTGCTTCCTCACACTCCGGTTCTGCAGTGGGGACCCTGAGAGTGCCTGCATGTCCTTTCCACAGCTGAGGGAGCTGTCTTGCCCAAGGCTCTTCCCCTCTCTGGTCTAAGGACAGTAAGCAGCGGGGGCCCCAGACCCTCACCTCAACTCTGCACACATCCAAAGCTGCGAGCTCCCTAGCTCAGTAGAGGCCTCTGCTGCAGTGTGTCACAGCCTGGCTGCTCCTGCGCCCCTCCCAGGGTTGGCTCCCAAGAGCACCTCCCTCACCAGCCCTGACACTAAATCTCCATCTCAGGATTCCAGGGGACCCAACCTCAGACATACCTCCCAGTTGCTGTGATGATCCAAGATACAGCAGCCACAGCCAGTAAAGCCCTGACAAATGTTAAAACATTAGTACTTTTTGTCACCAGCCGCATGACGTCACCCATGTCTTGACCCTGGACTCTGGGCTGTGTGTCCTAATCATCTGGCTGCTGCCTGCAGACCTCACCCCCCTACTGCTCCATGCCACATAGCTTTAAAGATCACATCCTCCCTAGTGGCCTAAAAGCCAACTGAGGTTCCCCCAGTGCCTGGTGAATTTCAGAGTGGCCAGGGCGACAGTTGGGCCTGTACAGCCATTTCTGATGGTCGCCTTTGGCTTGTTCGTGCCATGCTGATAACTCAGCACAGACTTCCCTCAGAAGTTGACCACAGGGCCGGCCCGGTGGCACACTGGAGAGTGTGCCGCTTGGGAGTGCAGTGGAGCTCCCGCTGAGGGTTTGGATCCCATGCGGAGACCGGTTCCCGCTCACTGGCTGAGCGCGGTGCGGGCGCAACACCGAGGGTTGCAATCCCATTGCTGGTCCCCGGTACGGGTGCAACACCGAGGGTTGCGATCCCGTTACTGGTCAGTAAAAAAGACAAAAAGGAAAAAAAAAAAAAAGAAGTTGACCACAAAATAGCCGCCGGCCACCAAAATGACACAGGGTGGCTGTGGGTCATAAGCAGATCCAGAATCATTGGAGACACAGAGGGTGAGCTGGACACCTGCTTCCCCCTGTTTCTCTCTCTAAGCCGAGGCAGGATGTGGGTATGCTGAGAGATTGTCATTTTCAATCTCTCCTAAACTGGAGGCACCAAGAAGAGACTTTTCTAGGGAAAATGGAGTTGGGACAATTTGCAGCTTGGGGCAGTGTTTCCTAAAGCTCTTAGTTCTCCAGGATGAAACCTATTGGTCTGTGTCCCCCACACGAGTGGTTTAGTCATCATCAGATACTTCAGGCCACCTTAGCCCTCGAGTCCTGCTGCTGAGGGGTGCTGTGGATCTTTCTGGGCTCGGGGTCGTGTTGAATCCACAACTCTTTGGGTGCCCCTAAGCACACTGTGACCCCACACAGGACAGGCTTCTAGTCTCGTCTTTACCACCTCCATGTCAGCCTCCCCGTGTGGCCACCGGTCCAAGGTGATGGCTATGTGTCCTACCCAGAGCCTCTGTTCTCCATGAGCAAGAAGACCCTTGGAGGGAGGGGTACCCCCAGGCCTCAGATCAAACACAGAGCAGAAACCCCATTAATCTTGTCCTCAAGTTCTTTGCTTTCCCTTGCTTGGTGTCTCTTCCATCCAAATCCAGTCCCTCCACTAGACCCTGAGAAGACACCCATTTTTGCACGCTACAAAGCCCTGTCCAGCACATGGCTCTTCCTCAGTGTCCCCTGGGGTATCTTTGGCTTGGCCTATGTGCCATGCTCTCCACCCTTTATATCTGGGATCTGAGTGGACTCTGCACATCACAAAAGTGGGCACAAGATGGGGCCTCACCAATTAGATTCCTCTACAGCTTTGTGCTTGCTGCAGTCATGCTGGGTGCATAACAAATACGTACTTGAAAAGGGCACAGTGGAGATAGCTAGGGCTCGTTCACTAGCTCAGACAGCTGATGCTGGCTGTCACTGGGGCCTCACTTGGAGCCTCCCCACATGGCCTGTGCACGTCCTCTTTCCGGCTGGCCTAGCTCAGGCTTCCTCACAGCAGGGCAGCTGGGTTGTTCCAGGATGAGAGAGAGAACCAGCCAGGTGGCAGTCGTATCACCTTTTACCACCTGGCCTGGGAACTCATGGCTGCCCAGATTCAAGGGGAGGGAACATCCCACCTCTCAATGGGAGCAGCATCAGTCACATTGTAGAAGCAGGTGTTCTGGGAGGACTGTAACGTGTGGTCAGCTTCAGACAATGCAATCTGCCACCATAATCATGAGAGATGAGATGACCTGCACAAAGTGCCTACCTGAGCCCAGCCACCATGTGCACCTCTCAATGGGAGCAGCATCAGTCACATTGTAGAAGCAGGTGTTCTGGGAGGACTGTAATGTGTGGTCAGCTTCAGACAATGCAATCTGCCACCATAATCATGAGAGATGAGATGACCTGCACAAAGTGCCTACCTGAGCCCAGCCACCATGTGTGTGTCAAGTTTTGCACAAGCTTCACACACACATAGCAACCCTTTGATCTTGACAACCACCAGTGACATGGCTCTATTGATCTCCCCATTTTACAGATGATGAAGTTGAGGCAGGTTTAATTAACTCACCCAAGATCAGGCAGCTGACAAATGCAGAGACAGAAGTTGAACCTACACTGCCCAGCTTCAGATGTTTCTATGGACTTAACTAAGTTTTCATGAAATTTCAGAAATGATTGCATCCATTACATATAAAAAAGAACAAAGGAAAAAGTAGAATAGAACAGAATTCTGGAAAAAAGGACTGGTCACAGAACATGAGATCATGAAAGAAAATAAGGATGTAATTGGCAAAATAAGACAAATAATAAATCAATAGCAAGGATACAAAATAAAGTGGTTTTTGTTTTGTTTTGTTTTTTAAATTTCCAGGGCATAAGAGAAAGAATCAAAATTATGAGAGAAAAGAAAGATAAAGTAAATGGGAGAAAGTCAGCCAAAAAAAGAATAACATTTCCAGAGGTGAAGGAAACCCGTCCAGACTGGAAAGGTTCAGGAATCCATAAGGAAGGGCTCCAGGAGTAAAGGGCGCTTTGAGCAATGAGCAGTGTTCTGGAAAGTCTGGTTGACTGGAGGACGTGATTAAGGCGCATTGTTATTTTGTTGACAGCAAAAGAACAAAGACAAAATCAATTAGAAGCCCCCAAAACACCAAAATCCTGCCCCATAAAGACATGGTCAAATAGCAAGTAAACCGACATGAGGATAATTGAAGGAGTGTAGGAAAAGAAAATCCACTGAACTTTGAGCCTGGGAGCACCATCCTTCTGGTGGTCCAGGCGTGGCGAGAGACAGCAGAGGAAATCCTCACGTGCGCAGTCCTGTCGCGATCAACAGTGAGGATAACAGTGTAAATGCTGTTTATTCCTTTTCAATACTTACATTCAAATGTAGATGAAGGATAAATTTGTCTACTGTTATAGGATGGAAGGTAAATGTAGTCGGCCTTGACACTGTAAATGCAAAGATATTCCTGACTTTATTACTTAGGACTAGTTTTGATGGCATCCAGAAAATGAGCTCAAAATGATATAAGCAAAAAGTACTTGTAGTTCTCACTCGCCTAAAAGAAATCTGCATGTAAGCAATCTCAAGTTCTTCTGGCAGCTCTATGAAGTCATAATGGAGCCAAGTCCTTCCACCTTCCACTACACCATCCCTAGGATATGGCCTACATCTGCATGGTCCAAAAGGGCAGCCCAAGTGCTGGCCATCACAGCTGCAGTTCAGAAGCAGAATGGAGAAAGGGGAAGAGATGGCCCAGCTTCCTAGTTTTAGGAAGTCCCACACACTTCAAATTATATCTCATCACGCAGATGGGTCATATGCCATCTCTACTTGCGACAGAAACCAGGAAGCTTGGTCTTGAGGCTGGGTGGCCATGTGTGACATTACAAGTCAGGATTCTGGCACTATAGGAGGGGGAGAGAAAGGAGTTAACAGCAATTCACTGGCTGTTCACAAGGATGGGACTCAGGAAGAGATGGTCGAGAGAACAGTATCCTCAGTCCAGAGATCAGAGCAGAGAGTGAGACAGCATTCTCCATCACTGGTGATAAGCAGAGAAGGAATTATGTATTTAAAGCTAAGATCACCACTAGAACCAACCTAATGAAATTAGCTAAGGCACTGTCTTGTAAAGGAGCTTTCATTATAACAAAGCCTTAAAGTTGGTAAATCAAGCAATTAGATTACAAGCTCATTATTAAGAATTACAGAGGATCAAAAGATCTTTGCCGAAAGTTCAAAAAACAGAAACCATTCCAAGTGTTCGCCCCCAGGGACCTGCATTGGGAGAGGCAGCGAGAGGCAGGCAAAAGGCCCCTGCTTTTCCTTAGAAACCCTTCTATACACTTTCATAAGGGTACCATGAGCCGGAACTCTGGCTTAAGTTTTTCAGTTAAATTAAAGGCAACCTCTGTGTCCACTCGGGGAGGAAGACAGAGAGCTATCAGAAAGTGGAGAGGGACTGGCCAGTCACTGACAGCAGCCCCTCTCCACCCCCGTGAAGCCAGGCCCCATGAGGAATGTGAGGGCGAGGCTGGGAGGCCTGGGGCACAGCCAGCTCTCCTGTCAGGGCACCCCTGAGGCCCCCAGCAGACATGGCATTCCTCACTGCACTTATCACCCTCCAGGGGGTCACAGCTGGGACAGGAAGATGCAACTAGGAATGTTCTGTCTATGATGCTCCTCTGATTGCATGGAGAGAAGGCAAGGGACCTGTGTGAGGGGCTCCCCACAGTTCAGTAGGCACCGGGCTGACCTGTGCCACCATCTTAGCTGATCCTTCCACCCATTCGTCATGTCCACCCTGTTGAACACTGTTCATCCATCTCCTCCAAGCCACCCCTGGGACGAAGTTCCAAATGCCAGCCATTTGACCAAAATGCTCACCAGAAAGTGTTTTTGAGGCAGCACCTCAGAGTCTAAATAGCACCACACAATAAAAGCTGTGCTACTTTGGGAAGGCAAAGAGACATCTACTTTCCCAAAAAGTTTCTAAAACTTCCTCCTGGGGAAAGAAAACAAACAAACAAACAAACAAATTAAAAACAAACAAAAAAACCTGAGCAGCCACCTGTCAAGACCAAAGAGACATCCCTGGACTTTTTAACATTTTCAAACGTTTGATCTAGGGAAAGAATGCTTTCATTTCTTGATCAGAAAAGATGCCCACTCAGATCCTCTCTTGACTCCAAAAGAGCAGCTCTTTTTAAAGGCTAGATCGCCCTCGCGTGGCGGTTTCTTTGAATAGCAACTCAGAATCCAAGAGCAGCACAAAGCTAGTAATCTTTTAAAATGGGAAAACTATGCTCAATGGTCAAGCCTGAACTAATTGCCAGAAGAGGGTAAAATAATACTTGGTTTAATTAAATAAGCCACGGAGCACTTTTGAACCCTTAGTACTTTTATTCTCCAGGCAAGAGCAGGGGTTTTCAAAGTGTGGTCCCTGGACTGCAGCACCTGCATCCTCTGGGAACTGGTTAGAAATGCAAATTGTGACCTTGCCAC
This sequence comes from Galeopterus variegatus, assembly GCF_000696425.1. Taxonomy (NCBI): domain Eukaryota; kingdom Metazoa; phylum Chordata; class Mammalia; order Dermoptera; family Cynocephalidae; genus Galeopterus; species Galeopterus variegatus. Next base: position 181,853 of record NW_007729445.1, on the reverse strand, counting down.
TCCTGTTGTATCAGAAACCCTGAGGCTAAGGATCTGGCATCTGTGTGTTAACAAATCTTCTAGAGGATTCTGATGCTCCCTCAAGTTTGAGAATTGCTTTTAGCCCTAGATGTGATCTATCACCAAAGAGACCTGACGGTCAAGGTACTGACCCTTCAAGGGTCCAGGAAATCCCCTTTGGAGATTCTCCAGGTTTTTTTTATAAAATAGATTTTTTTTATTGAATCATAATTGAGTATACATGTTTTGGGTGATCAGCACTGACATATGTTGATCAAATCAATATTATTAGCACATATATTATTACAAATTGTACTTATTCTTTATGCCCCTTATACAATCTCTCCTCATCCCCCTCTCCCTCCCCGTTCCCACCTCTGATAACCCTAGATTTTTTCTCTCCTTCTGATTTGTTGATTTGTTGCCTAAATGATCTGTTCAGTGCTGAGAGAGATGTGTTCGTTCCCCACTATTATCGTAGAGCAGATGCTTCTTCTGTCACTCTGCAATGGGCTTTGGGCTTTGTGGAGAGAGACATCCTCTTCTTTTCTTTGGTCTCCGCTGGTGACTCTCCTTGTGTCACTGTACTCTAGTGGCTGGCAGGCCATCTGCGCGGTGGTTGTGGTGTCTAGCCACTTATGCAGCAGCCGTGGCTATTGTGGTGGCTGTAGTGGGCCACCCACATGGTGTTTTGGGCATGCTCCTTGCCTGGTTGTGGGAGGAGGGGTTGGTCCCTGGATCCATATCTCAGGACCCCAGGCAGGCCCTGTGGCAGTGGTAGCATGCCTCCTCCAGGAGTTTTAATTCTGAGAGAAAGTCTTGTCTTCTTGCTGACTCTCTTAGGCTGGGTCCCCATCAGCAGCCCCTGAGGCAGTCATTGAAGTGCCAGCTGCTTATTTGGGAGGTGATCCCAGAGCACCCATGTGGCGTGAGAATATGAGACAGGGCAAGCAGAAGCCAAAACAGTGTGTGCACTGTGGGTCACTGAGCTCAGTCCCCGGGGAGCGCTAGGATGGTGAAGGCCCCACTTCAGAGCTACCTCACTTGGGGGACTGGGGGCTGGGGTATTTATCCTCCACTCCCGGCTGTCCTAGTTCAGGGCAGCTCTTGGGTGTTAACTCTGGGTTGCCCTGGGCAAGGTCTGAGTGTGTGGCCAGAGAGCCCTTGTCCAGGAAGGAGAGTGTAGAGAGCACCTCACTGCTTGCTCCACTCAGCTTCCCCAGACTACCAGGGGAGGAGGAAAGTCTGGAGCTTGCTGCTGAGCTCCCGAGACTCTGGCATTCCTTACTCCAAGCCCACTCCTCGGTCAAGGCCTATCTTGAGTCCCTTCTTCCCTGGACATCTCAGCATCCCTCTTGGACGCACAGTGCAGCCCTCCAATCAGTTCACCACTGAAATACCCCTGCTGACTCTGGGCAAAGCTGGGGCTGCCCGAGCCCACATCGCCTGCCACAGAAATGACGAAAACTGGTGAGAGCGGGAAATGAGTGCCACAACCAGGACAGGAAACGTTCAGAGAGGGAAACAACATAGACAGCTCCAGAAAGTGGGGATGGCTGCAAGAAGGTGGAGGAAAGTTGTGCAGAAACAGGGTCAGGGTGCTTGAGGCGGAGGAATGATGTGAGCAGAAGGCTTGGAGACAGAGCAGCCTGAGGGCTGGAGCCAGCAGCAAGGATTCGGTGTGGTCGGGATAGGCGGAGAGGAACAGTGGGAAACCCACTCGTGCCCCGTTACAGAGGGCCTGAGGACTCGGGGTGCCAGTCCAGAACACATGGTGCTCACGAGTACGGACATTACAGGGTAACAGCTGTGCCCTGGGCAAAGCCTTCTCAAAAACGTGTTTGGATTCTGGATCAGAAGAGCTAGCATCCCAATTAGGAAAGGAAGGGAAGATGGGAACAGAGTTTGGGGTACTGCCATGGCAAGCCAAGAGCATGCCCCCTACTCAGGCCTCACTTGTCTTCCACATGTCAGCATCCTGAAGCAGGTGCCCTGATTTTACAGACTAGGACAGTGAGCCCTCAAAGGGTGAGAAAATTCTCCCAAGGTCATGCAGGTCTGTCTGGCTCCCATTTCCATGTTCCTTCTGTTCTATCCACCTGGATTGTTCTAATGGTCCTGGAGAAAGACAGCTGAGTCCAGACTCCAGGCCAGCAGTGAGAGCTGTAGGGGCACCTGCAGCTCAGCGAGGCTGCAGGGACTTGTGGGCCTCAGCATGTGGCAGCAACGCGACACAGACCCTGGCCCCATGCTCCCAAGTCAGGAAAGATGGATGGATGGCATACAAGTCAGAGCATCAGGAAGCCAGAGAAGCTGAAGGGCCGTGGAAATCACCAAGGTCACCTCCAGCTGCTGCACTTGAGCTGAGCCTTGAGGGAGGACATTCTTTTTGTCTGTTCAATGATTTCTTGAGGTGAAGTTCACATAGCATAAAATGAACCATTTTAAAGTGAAAAATTCAGTGGCATTTAGTACATTCACAATATTGTCCAACCTCCATCTAGTTCCAAAACATTTCCATCATTCCAAAGCAAAAGCCTTTACCCATTAAGCCGTTTCTCCCCCATTCCTCCTTGCCCAAAGCCCTTGGTAAACACCACTCTGCTTTCTGTCTCCAAGGATTTACTTATCCTAGATATTTCATATAAATGGAATCATAAATAGGTGACCTTCAGTGTCTGGCTTATTTCACTTAGCATGTTTTCAAGGTTCATCCACATTGTAGCACGTATCAGTACTTTATTTTTTATGGCTGAATAATATTCAGTTTTATAGATATACCACCTTGTGCTTATCCATTCATCTGTTGATTAACATTCGGGGTGTTTCCAATTTGGGGCTATTATAAGCATTCATGTACAAATATTTAAGGACCTTTTTTCAATTCTTTGGGGTATACATCTAGGAGTAGAATTCTGGGCCATATATTAACATTCGGGGTGTTTCCAATTTGGGGCTATTATAAGCATTCATGTACAAATATTTAAGTACCTTTTTTCAATTCTTTGGGGTATACATCTAGGAGTAGAATTCTGGGCCATATGGTAGTTCTATGCTTAATTTTTTCAGGAACAGCCACACTGTTTTCCGCAGTGGCTGCACCATTCTATGTTCCCACCAGGAGTCCACAAGAATTCCAATTTATCCACCTTGCTGCCAGCACTTATTTTCCATTTTTTGACTCTAGCTATCCTGGATGGTGTGATGTGACACCTCATTGGGGCTGTGATTTGCATGTCCAGGAAAGGGCATTCTTGGCACAGGAAAGAAACAAAGCAGGGCCAGCCATCTTATAAGACCATCGTTCCCTGGGCCGGCCCGGTGGCGCACTGGATAATGCGCCGCTTGGGAAGCGCGGCGGCGCTCCCGTCCGAGGGTTCGGATCCCACATACAGACCGGCTCCCGCTCACTGGCTGAGCGAGGCGCGGGAGCAACACCGAGGCTTGCGATCCCGTTGCCGGTCCCCGGTCCGGTACGGGGGCAACACTGAGGGTTGCGATCCGTTGCCGGACACGGAAAAAAGACAAAAGACAAAAAAAAAAAAAAAAAAAAAAAAAAAAGTAAATAAAGTATTCCTGGTGATGGTAAAAAGCCCATCCCGGTTTTTTTTTTTTTTTTTTTTTTTTTGT
>NW_007729445.1:164232-177329 GCF_000696425.1 Galeopterus variegatus | reverse complement strand
AAAAAAAAAAAAAACAAAAAAAAAAAAAAAAAAAAAAAAGACCATCGTTCCCTGAAGACCTCACGTTTGTGTCATGCCCTGAGCTTGAAGGCTGGCTCACTGGGTGCAGGGACCACACTACATCTTATTCTTCCCTTGTGTCCTCAACTCTGAGCCTCATGGCTTAATGAGGTACACAGCCCCTCCCTGCCCAGATCTGCAGTTGCCCACGTGGTTGGGTGTCTGATGGGCATAGCCCCCTCAAAGGCTATGCTCAGTGTCACCGAAGGGTTGCCTGTGAAGGGCACTGAGTGTGCCAGGTCACCCAGAGGCTGCTTGTGCAGCCACTTATGATGGCTGTGCAGTTGACACCATTGGTACCAACCAAGGCCTGGGACTTCCCATTTCAGAGGGCTCCAGATGATTTCCAAATGCCTAAGGGTCTTTGTTCCAGGCCTGTAGAAGGAAAGCTTCTCCATTTCTATTGCCAGACAGGCCAGAAGTACCAGTGAAATGATGCCCTCCCCAGCAGCCCTTCAACTCTCAGGTGTTGGTACATAAATGCCCCAGCTCCTCCACCTCCCCAGCCCTCCAGGTGGGATGAATCTGAAGGGTGCATCCTATGCTGAGTTCCAGGACACAGATAGGCTCCAGTCACCCAGAGCAGTAGCTGCCATCCCCACCCCTCAATCCTGTATTAGTCCATTTCTGTTGATTATAAGAAAATACTTGGAACTGGGTAATTTGTAAGAAAAAAAAATTTACTGCTTATGGTTTTGGAGGCTGGGAAGTCCAAAATCCAGGGAACATATCTGGTGAGGGTCTTTTTTGGTGCTGTCTTGACAGCAATGCAGGGATTTCACATGGCAGGAAAATGGTGGAGCAGAGAGAGAGAGAAACTCGCACTTGATCTTCTTTTAAAGCCACCAGAATCACACTCCTGACCACCATTATTAATCCATTCATGAGGGCATGGTCTTCAAAATCTAATCACCTCCTCAAAGCTCCACCTTTCAATTACCATAATAGGATTTTCCACCCTAAACAGTTACAGTGGGGATCAAGCTTCAATGACTTTGGATGGTTATTCAATCCACTGCATTCCACCCCTGGTCCCCCAAAACTCATGTCCCTTTCACATACAAATACATTCATTTCACCTCCATAGTCTCAAAGTCTTAACTTGTCCCAGCTCAAAAGCCCAGAGTTCACGATGCCATCTGTGAAATCAAAACAGGTTATCTACTTCCAAGATACAATGGTGAGACAAGCACAGGGTACACATTTCCATCCCAAAAGGGAGAGATAGGCAAAAGAAAGGTCCTAAGCAAGTCCAAAACCCAGCACAGCAGGCCTTAAGTCTAACAGCTGGCAAATCATGTACCTTCACTTCATGTTCAATGTCCTCGGTATGCTGGTGCAGGGGTTGGGTCCCCAAGTTCTTAGGCAGCTCTGCTTCTATGGCTTTCCTGGTCTCAGGTGATACTTCAGCTCTCCCAAGGCTGGTGTTACACGCTGGTAGCTCTACAGATCTGGAGTCTCCATAGTGGTCCCACTCTCATGGCTCCACTAGGCATGGCACTGGTGGGGGTTTTCCGTTGCAACTCTGACCCCACATTTCCTCTCAGCATTGCTCTAGTGAAGGCAGTCTGTGGAGACTCCATCCCTGAGACAGATCTCTTCCTGGGTCCCCAGGCTTTTTCATACATCCTTTGAAATCAGAGGGGAGGCTCCCAAGCTTTCACAGCTCTGGCATTCTGCAAGCCTGTAGATATAACACCATGTGAAGGCCACCAAGGCTTCTAGCTTGTATCTTCCAAAGTTGCAGGTCCAGCAGCACCCTGGGCCAATTCAGCTAATGCTGGAGCCGCCAGGTTGCTGGCACTGGAAGCAGCTTCCTGAGGTGGCCCTGGGTGGCAAGCCCGTAGAGGGTGCCTCAGGCCCGTTCTCTGAGACCAGTCTGTTCTCTGTCTCCCTACACCTCTGGGCCTGCAGTGGAAGAGGCAGCCTCGAAGATCTCTGAAATGCCGTCAATGTCTTTTTTCCCCTTCTCTTCTGTAGTCATCTCCTTAGCAAATGGTGGCTGGTCTATACCATTGATTTTTTCTCCCCAAAATGCTCTCTTCTTCTCTACAGCATGGTCAGGCTGCACATTTTCCAAATCTGCACACTCTGCTTCCCTTTTAATTATAAATTCTGGCTTTATGTCATGCCTTTCCTGCCATAACTCAGCATAGGCTGTTGCAGATAGCCATGCAACTTCCTTAATGTTTTGCTGCTTAGAAATATCTCCCACCAGGCCGAGCCCGTGGCGCACTCGGGAGAGTGCGGCGCTGGGAGTGCAGCAGCGCTCCCGCCGCGGGTTCGGATCCTATATAGGGATGACCGGTGCGCTTACAGCGCTCACTGGCTGAGCACGGTGTGGCCGGTCTCAAAAAGGACAAAAAAAAAAAAAAAAAAGAAAAAGAAATTTCTCCCACCAAATACCCTGGGTCAGCACCTTGAAGTTCCACATTCCATAAAACTTTTGGGCATGAACAGAATGTAGCCAAGTTCCTTGCCAGTTCATAGCAAGGGTAATCTTTGCCCAAATTTCTAATAAGTCTATTCTCATTTACATCTGAGACCTTCTCACAATGGCCTTTACTGCACATATTTCTAACAGCATTCAGCTCACCACAACATAACCAGCCTCTAAGAAGTTACAAACTTTCCCTGGTTTTCATGTCTCCTAAACTCCCACCAGCAGCTGGCTTTTTCTAGCAAAGACTTGGAAAAGGATTATAATGAGTAAGAATTGTGGCTCTCTTGCCACATAACTGACCACTACAAAACTTAGTGGCTTAACATGACAACAATCATTTATTTTGCTCACAAATGTGCAGTTTGGCTGGGCTCAGCAGGACAGGCTCATTTCTGCTACATGCTATGCCAGTCGGGGCTGCCCTACCAAGGACCAGCAAGTCCATTTCCAAGGGGCTCACTCACAGGACTGGCTGCTGGGTGCTGGCTGCTAGGAAGCAGTTCGGTTGGGGCTGATGGCTAGAAGCCTTGGTTTCTCTCCACACAGGCCTGTCCATGTGTCCTGTGCTTTGCTCACACACGGTGGCTGGTTCCAAGGAGACATGTAGAGAGAACAGCACAGGCTGTATCTCCTTTTATGGCCCAACCTCAGCAGTTGTGTAGTGCCATTTCCTGAATCACAAAGTCACATGGGCCTGCCTGATCCAAGAGGGAAGGACCCAACACCATCTCCTGATGGGGCGTGGCAAATCAAGGTTCTGGATAAGCAGGTGGGACTGGAAATACTATTATGGCCATTTTTAAAAAATATAATCTGCCACAATTAGGAAACAAGAAACCACTGGGAATCAAGGCAGTCACTCTCCACACGTTGTGTTTGTGTGAGTGTGCACTTGCATGAGCGTGCACGTACGTGAATGGGAGAGTGTGTGCACGTGTGTGCACATGTGCATGTGCATTTCTTCCTCCTGCTCCCCCCTCCCTCTCTCTGGTCACGTGGCCTTCACCTCTGCTTCACCTTCTCCTGTCTGCTCATGGCCACACCTCAGCTACTAAGCTTATGGGCCTCAGTTCCTCCCACCATCCCAGAAGCCCTCTACCCCATCTCATTTGGGAAACTTCCTCCCCCATGTGGTTTCAGTGGGACTGCCCATCAGGCTGCCCCACCCTTCCTGGCCAGCAGGTGAGTGGCAGGCACGTGACTGGAGTTGGGCCAATCACCTCTCTCTTCTGGGAATCTGACTTGAGTACAGAACCTCAGGTTCTGGAAATTGGTCACAGCTCCATTGGCCTGATGCAGCCCCTGAAGCACCTGCTGCCCAGCTCTTGTTCCCAGACCCCTGCGCTGCTTCACCAGTGTCTGCTGTCGGATCTGCGAGCACCCTGCAGTCTTCGGATAAAAACCCTCTGGCTTAAACTAGCCAAAATTGATTTCTGTTACTTGCAAAAAACCCTGATAAATATCTATTTTCAGTTGGGACCCTGCACAGAGTCTCTGTAGCCAGGTCTGACCCCTCTTCTAACTCCAGATGGCTGGTGGCCGAGCTGGGGAGAGGGCTACCTGAGATCCAATCAGCAGTGATCCCTGAAACCTTCTCAGACAAAGGGCTTCATCACAGACTGGGGGAATGCGCCAAATGGCGCCTCTCAATGCACTACCATTAAATGTCCATAGTGTTCATGCCCCCATTTTATAGACACAGCAACTGAGGGACACAGAAGGCAGAGTTCAGATTTCACAAAATACTGTCTGACCCTAGAGGGTGTGCTTCCTCCATGCCCCTCAGGGTCTCCCCAAAAGTCAGGTCCCCAACTTTCCTGCAAGAAATGCAGCCCCAGCTCACACTGGTCCAGCAGTGGCTCAGATGATCCTGCTAAAGCAGAGAGACAGAGAGAAAAAGATGTGTTTTGGTGGCAGTGCATTAGAGGCCCCACTGCTCAGCCATTGCCGTAGCCCGACTGGCTCCAATTCATGCAGCCTCTCATGGCAAACAAATGCTGACACAAGAACAACATTGACAATGGGGAAAAGGCTCAATCCTGTGTTTACAGACTTAAAGATCCTTAAGTCAGGCCTGGCTTTAGAGCTGCCAGGGACTCTGGGTAGGATCAGATGCACCCTTCCTCCCTGGACTGACTCCATGCTGCAAATGGGACCACTGACTCCATGGCTGTTTAAGCCAGGCTCATCTTTCGAAGGTACCCATCTGATATGGTGACAAATCCTACCAATTTGTCAATATGCTTGTCCCACGTTTAAAAGCCAGTTGTTGGAGGGATTGCTGGCACATAAGGAAGTTGCTGTTGGTGCAAAATGTCAAAGCCTGATTCTGCTTCACTCACGTTTTCTGGATGCCACCTTGTACTCGGCCCTGTGTGAAGCACTTCCCGGGCATTGTTTCCTCCCTTCCTATATCAGCTCAAGGAGATGGATATTAGTATTGCCCCCATTGTACAGAGGAGGCAGCTGAGCCCCAGAGAGGTTAACTCGCTTGCCATAGTCACCCTGCTAATGCTGCAAGCTACACTAATTAAGTTGCAAGTAACTTTATGTTTATGCCCAACATTAAATAGCATAAAAAATAAAAGGGATTTTCTGGCTCTCGAAAGTGGAAAGTCCAAACTAGAGGGCTGATTTGGTTTCCAACACAGTCTTCAAGGGCCTTATATCTTCCCATCTTTCCTGTCTGCCTCACTGTCAGAGCCTCCCCCCTCAGGTGGCAGGATGGCTGCATCCACACTACAGTTCTAGAGAGGAAGAGGAGTCTTCAAGGGCCTTATATCTTCCCATCTTTCCTGTCTGCCTCACTGTCAGAGCCTCCCCCTCAGGTGGCAGGATGGCTGCATCCACACTACAGTTCTAGAGAGGAAGAGGAAAAAAGCTCCTTTCACAGAATACCCTAGCAAACACCTTTCCAAGCTCAATAGCCCTAATTGAGCTTCCCATCACCCTCAACTGTGTTCAGGGCTTCCAGTGTCAGTGGTGTGCCCCTTAGAACCAGCGCTATCTCCAACTTTCCCAAATTCAAGGATCAATGTGGAATAAAAACCAGGGTTGCTTTCAAAAGAACGGGGAGTAACTGTTGGGGAGGGCTCATCACAACTATAATGTTATTGAGCAATAATTTGAGGCTAGGCTGTATGTTCATTCAGTGTTTATTGAGCCCTTGCTGTTTGTCAGGCAATCTTGGATGCTGCAGACACAAACCTGAAAGGTCCCTGCCCTCCTCACACCAGCAGAGCTGAGAATTGTGTGTCATAAGAAACCAAGTTGGGCTTTTTTCTTTCCATTCTGTTGACCCTGTTCTTAACTTTCAGTAAAACTTCAGCCCTAGTTCCAGATTAGCTGAAATGCAGCTAGTTTCGATGCTGGAAAAGAGAACTACAATACAAACCAAGTTCTGAACCAGAGCTAGCGCCAGGCGGGTTTCTCAGAGCCCCTCGACCCACAGGGCACAAGAGAGTAAACTGCCATTGTTTCCCTTTGGCGTACTTGTCACTTTCCAGCCTACCTACCCACATCCTCACCCCCACCCTCAACTCCTCTGGCTTTTAAAGTTTCCCAGTTGAGTAAAACTGGTCTTCCCCTATAAGCCAGTAGGATGTCACCTTTAGCGATCAGCTCGTGTACCTGACCACGTAGACTACCACAGAGGCTCGGCCGAATCCGCCCTCCAGGTGGACTTAAACGTCCCTGGCGCCACCGCGGGACACCTTGGCGACCCACGAGTCTGACTGAGAGCTTTAGTGAAGTCAGTCTTTTGCTGCTGTTTCCTGAGACTACATCAAGGCGTCAACTGCCACGAGTCTCTCAACTGGAGCCCCTCCAATGCGGGGGAATGGGGCGCGTCGGTAAGCACCTCACAGAGCCCCGCACAGCTCCCACCCTCTCCTGCTAAGGTGCCTCAGGTGGCCAAGGAGAGTCGACCCCATCCCCAGATCCAGGGCGGGACCTTGGAGGTTTGACCCAATCAGGAGTCCGACCTCACCAGTCGGTCAGGACGCTGTGACCCGGATGGACCAATAGAAACTCGAGCGCGGATTTACCGGGGTCTTCTGGGTAGGCACCTCTCCCGGAAGCCACCGCCTCCTCGAGCCACGCCTGGGCGGAGCTAACCTTTCGGCTCGCTGCCCTACTGGCTAGCTTAGCTGCCCGTCTCGAGGAGGCGGGTGCAGGTGGGCGGGGCCGCGGCGTTCGTGTGTGGGCGGGGCGCGGCCGTTGTGCGCGGGCACTTGCGGAGGGTGCCGGAGCGTCCCCGTGCTGTGGTCCCGGCGGACCGGGCGGAACCTCCCGGGAGGAAGAGGCGGGGAGAAGGGCGGAGGCGAGCGGCGGCGCGTGAGGCCCCGGCAGGCTCAACCCGCGACCTCCGCAGCCGGCCTCTCTGTGGAGCCGCGGCCCGTGCGGACCCGGACGTCGCCGCGCAGGTAAGTAGCCGCCCCGCCCGGCAGTAGGGGGTGAGGAGGGGCGGGGGAACCTTGTAATGGCTCCACGTGCATCCCCACGCCTCCTCCATTGTTAGGACGAGACACGGTTTTGTTCTCTGTCCACGTGCTGTCGTGGCAGTTTTGCATCAGGCGTTTGCCGGAGCGGAGCGCGTGGCGGCGGGTTTGCGCAGCGAGGAGAGGCGGCCATGCGCGGAGCGGCCCTCGGCCACAGAGGCGGGAAGGGCTGCTGCTGTCCGGTGCCCGAGAGCAGGCCCGCGCGACGGTGGCGGCTCCTCCGGTCCAGCTCCAAAGGACTTGGCAGCGTGGAGCGGGGAGGCCCCTCACCCAGCCCACTGCTTTCTCCAGCCTTCACTCTCTGTTTTGATGGAGACGGGCGGGCCGCTAGTTTCCTGGGTAACTGAACCACGTGGCGGCGGGTTTGCGCGGCGGGGAGAGGCGGCCATGCGCGGAGCGGCCCTCGGCCACAGAGGCGGGAAGGGCTGCTGCTGTCCGGTGCCCGAGAGCAGGCCCGCGCGACGGTGGCGGCTCCTCCGGTCCAGCTCCAAAGGACTTGGCAGCGTGGAGCGGGGAGGCCCCTCACCCAGCCCACTGCTTTCTCCAGCCTTCACTCTCTGGTTTGATGGAGACGGGCGGGCCGCTAGTTTCCTGGGTAACTGAACCAGAAGTGGCGGTGGTCATCTTACTGGGGGCCGGTGCTGTGGAGGGAGGGGGTGGTTGGGAATTCCAGCAACAGGGAGATGGGAGCCCCTGGGAGGAAAAGTCCAACCCAACAGCCCTGGAGTTGTGCTTATATAGACTCGACTTTAAAAGGCAGGAACTTATAAAATAAGCAAGTAAAAGGACAGCATAGGGTTGACAAAATTTTCAAGGCCCCTCACTTTCTTATAAATGATAAATCAGGAGTGTCTTTGATTCAGCCCTAAATTTCTTTTCTCTAATTCGTGGAATTGTTATAGTAATCCTCTTCTCATCTAATTATGGTGATCCTTAGATGAGGTGATGTATGTAAAGCACTTAGCAAATACCCACTGCGTAGTATTTGTTGAGGCTTAGCTTTGAGGTCCATGGAGGGAGTGGAAAGACCAGCATCTGCAGCTGGCCCTTAACTGTGCGTTCCTAGGACCAGGTTCCCTCCCTGCTTTTTACTAGAGGCAGTGCCACCACCCTTGTCGGCCCTTAGAGTACCTGATTCTTTCCCAACTCTGTGTGAAATTTTAAAAATCTATTTCATGAGCTAATACTAAAAAAAAAAAAAAAAAAAAAATCTTTGAAATTAAAAAATTATTCACTAAGTTTGTAAATCTAAGCATGTCCACTATTTTAGTACTGTCCTCTATTGGGTTTTAAGTTTTATTAAGTGAAATATTTTAATCATGGAAAAAAGAATATAACAGTTGTACCTGTACCCTGGAAAAAAGCAAATGTTAATATTTCTTTATGCTTTTGAACTTTTTTCTTTTTTTTTAAGGAAATGTGACGTTTCAGTTACAGTCGAAATTCTTTGTGCCCACCCCCAAGAACTTCTTTGAATTCTTACATGTCTTTCTGTTGTGGCATTGTGACTTCACAAGACTTATCTGGTGGGGATTAGTGCCGACAGAAGCTAGATGTCCTCCTCTCTAATTCCCATCATCCATGAGGTTTGCTTCTTATAGATTATCGTGGGGATTATGGCCACAATTTTGGTCGTGTCCTCATGGCATTTGTTGTCCTTATCCTCTTAGGAAACCTGCCTTCTCTTTGCCCTCCCAGTTCCTTCGGGTGAGCTCATGATAGGCTTTCCCAGACTCATCAGCTGATGAGTATGTGTTCAGTCTGGTTGACCTTTATTGGGCCAATGACCACTCTTCCCTTCGACAGTCTTTACCCAGGGGCAGTCACACCTGTTCCATGCTTCCAGGAAGGAGTGGCCTTCCATAGTGACATGAATTCTGTTTTATAAAATGGAATTTTAAAAATTCATAGTAATATGAACATGTAGTTATCAAGCTTTTTAACTAAACACTTGATGAACACTGTCTCATTTAATTCTCACATTACAACTATGCCATGGTGGTAATATTCCCATTTTACAGTGAGCAAACTGAGGCTTAGTAAGATAAGGCATCAGCTACAACTTGAGCCCACAGTCATCTCTGTGCAGTATGTTACTGTTTTGCTACCAGTAGAGAAGGAGGATTGTTCCATTATCAGGGCAGAACGAACTTTGGTGTTCACACAGGTTCTCTTCACTTTACTGCCCTACAGGCTCTGGCTCCCTGAGTCAGAGGAAGCACCCTGGTGGAGGCCTCCTTCCAGAATCAGAGATGGCATCCGTGGATTTCAAGACCTATGTGGATCAGGCCTGCAGAGCTGCAGAGGAGTTTGTCAACGTCTACTACACTACCATGGATAAGCGGCGGCGCTTGCTGTCCCGCCTGTACATGGGCACAGCCACCCTGGTATGGAATGGAAATGCTGTTTCAGGACAAGAGTCATTGAGTGAGTTTTTTGAAATGTTGCCTTCCAGTGAGTTCCAAATCAATGTGGTAGACTGCCAGCCTGTTCATGATGAAGCCACACCGAGCCAGACTACAGTCCTTGTTGTGATCTGTGGAACAGTGAAGTTTGAGGGCAACAAACAACGGGACTTCAACCAAAACTTCATCCTGACCGCCCAGGCCTCGCCCACCAACACAGTGTGGAAGATAGCAAGTGACTGCTTCCGGTTCCAGGACTGGGCCAGCTAGTGGAGCAAGAAAGGCCTGTTTGCTTCAGCCCAGCTCTGTAGAGAAAGAAAAATCTCAAATCTCAGGATGTAGGGAACACAAGTTCATTTCAGTAGCTGCAGAGATGCTGCAGAGTACTTGGTGCTGAGGCTGAACTCTTGCATTTGCTCAAGTCCTAGGAGCCCTTTCTTGAGTATATAGTTGTTTGTCATAGTTGCCTTTTAAAAGTAGGAAACTTTTCTATTTTTCTACTTGTCCAGTAGAAACCCTGATTCTGAAAATTCTGACATAATATAATAAAAATGTTATTTCTTTCTCCTTGCCTGACGTGTTTGACTAGCTTTTGAGGACAGAGGAGCAAGAAGAGGGTTAAAGGTAGAAAATATAGTACAAAGCACCTGCAGAGCTGTGAGGTCCAGGGCTGAGTACCTATCCCAAAAACAGGTATATGCACAGGTGACCCAGAGCTGAGGTTCACAGCCCTCTGCATACTAGAGTCCCTTAGGACACTGAAAATGACATGTGCCCAGGCCACACCCCAGACCAAGTACTCCAAATCTCTGAGGATAGAACTGGGCATTGGCATTTTTCAAAAGCACCCTAGTTGTCTTAATGTATAATTCACTTTAGGATACATTAGAATCACCTAGCAGATAGCTGGGCCCTCTCAGCACCTTAGCTGAGAGTTAAATGATGAGAACAGATGAAGTGCTGAAGTTAGATGATGGCTGCTTACAAATGAAGCAGTTAGGGGGCTGGCCGGTTAGCTCAGTTAGTTAGAACATAGCACTGATAACACCAAGATCCAGGGTTTGATGCCTGTACTGACAGTCACCAAAAAAAAAAAAAAAAAAAAAATAGTTATATTGAACTCTCTTCTAAAGAGAGACTGAGCTCTGCTTTTAGGAGGAAGAAGCACTGAGGTGGGAGGCAGGGAGTGGGGATCAGAATTATAAGCTATGACTGACCCTTAAGGCTGCTAACCTTCATTGCCTTTGTCCAATGTAAAGAAAGAATAGAAAACCCTGTAGAGAGTACCATCATCCTTGGACCAGTAAATGACATTTCACAATCATGTGGCTTCCCAGGTAAGTTTTCTTTGATAGGAGTGTGCTAGGTTTGGGATAGAATTTGTGAGTTAGAATATTGGGATGGGAAAATTTGAGAAGCAAAAGAACCTGACTAGTGTGGTGGCACAGATGGCAGTTTCCTCCTGATACCCCTCCCCTTCTCTACAAGTTACTGAAACCCAGTGTTTTCACAAGAAGGGAATTCCCTAAAAGACTTGACTTTTCAGTTCAATTTATAGCTAGGTTTGATATGTGATTAAGCTCCAGTCAATGAAGTAGAAGCAGAAGGACTTTGAGTTTTGCTTCAACAGACCTTTCATACTCACTTTCTCTGTCTCGGGCCACGAGGACAGATCAGTTACACCTACACTCAAGAGGTAGGATCTTCTTGAGCTAGGTGGAGCCTGGGGCCCTGGTGACTGTGTGGAATCACCAAAATAGTTCACCTACCCAAGTTTCCTTTTTAAATGAGAGAAATCCCATCTTACTGCCATTATCAGTTTGGGGTATGGGTCACATACTGTAGCCGTAATCTTAAATGAGAAAAAACATTTATAACGGCAGACACTGGGATTATTGTAGGGTGGCTCTGCCATGGCCCCTTGGGGAACCAGAGTAGACTCAGGTGTGTTTCTTGCACTGAAGGATTCTCTAACCAAGAGACAACATTGAAATGGTAAATTAAGTAAATGCAGTTTCAAAGCCACATTTAAGAGTGGTCAAATGAGTCATACAGATTTGTGCATAACTAGCTGAGATGAGCAGATCAGCTGAGACGCTAGTAAAATAGTGGTGAGATGCCAAAGTCAGGTTCCAAGGTGTAGAATTGTCCGAGGCACTCCAATATTGTCCCATGGGAAGATATAAAAGGGAGGACAGTGGAATGGAGTGAGGATGGATTTGTGCACAAGTGACTTGGGGGAAGGTGCTGCTAGGCTTTAAATCTCAAAGGCCCCCATTCAAGGGGTGATGTGGTACACCACTTTCCTCACCTCCAGCCTGGATAGTGGGCACAGGTCTCTGTGGAGCACCTCAGAGAGCGTGACGTGAACTCCCAGGAGTCTGAATTGCATTGGCGAGAGAAATTTCAAGACAGCAGTCTTCTTAAGCTCACTCCAAATTGTCCAAACTAGCAGGAACAGGCGTGCACCTTCTGACCTTGCAACAGATCACATTCAGAACCTTCTTGGTTTCCTGGTGTTCCAGGAATATCTGAATCTGAATTGACATGGTTCACAGGACCCCTCAGCTTTGGCCAGTGTCCATTTCACACCTCACCCCCATTTCTCTTCTGCCAGCATCCTCCAAGCCACTCTCCCCTTCACATGCGCCTCTCATCCAGGCCCCAGTTCCTGCCACTCCCACCCCTGCCCTGTCAGGGCCTCACCACTGCCTACCTCAGATCAACTCACCCCTTCCCTCTGCTCTTCCTGCCCACCCCCTACTCCACCAGAGTGGCCTTCAGCAAACCCAAACCAGAGAAACCAACGGGCCTTCTCTGTCATCCCCGTGGTGGCCACTGTGTTACCCCTGAGCTGACCAGCAGGCTTGGGGACCTGGAGAAGTGATTGCAAGAGAACAAAGCACGGAGAAAGGGGATGCCTTCTTTTTTTTCTTTTTTCTCTGTGACCTTTTTTTTGTGTGTTTTGGGCCAGAAAAAAAAAGCACTTCTCTTTCAGGTTAGTCCTCATTGTACTTTTAAACCAAAATAACAAATCTTCATTCGTGTCACCTGTATTTCATGTTCCTATTTGTCTTAGCCAAATTCATAAATCTTAATTCTGCTGCAATCTGTATTTTACTTTAGCAAAGATGTAAGATGCTTTAAAATATTGCTGTGCTGCCTTGGAAAAGCGCTGAAAATATTGTTTACTCTTAATAGTGAGATTAAAATAAACATTTGCCCGGTTTTCCTTAATCTCAGCAATGATGGAGACTAAGGATGAAAAACTGGACTCATATATGCAGGCTTCTGGGACTCCCCAGGACCCTTGGGGACGCCTGTCTGGGGACAAAGCGTTGGTCACCAGTGGGCTGGCTTGACTCTGCCCTGTGCTTGGAGGCAGACCTCCAGCCAGAATTCCGGCCATGGCCACGGAAGAAAAACCTTTAAAAATGCCCGTGGGGCGTGGTCCCCTCGAGGCTCGCCCCCGCGCCACCCCCACCCCCTCGTTCTCTCCTTCTGACGGTCCCTCATCCTAGGAGGAGGTGGCGGAGCGCAGGTGGCGCGGGTCTTTCCGGCTTCTCTGGGTGGCCGGGCGGCGGGGAGGCGCCCGGGCGTCACCAACGGGGGTTACCGCTGGCGGGGCCGGGGATGCTTCGAGACGCGCTTGGCCACGACTCGGTCCTTGGGCTCGGGTCTGAGAGTGCG
>NW_007729445.1:162147-164114 GCF_000696425.1 Galeopterus variegatus | reverse complement strand
AGGTGGCGCGGGTCTTTCCGGCTTCTCTGGGTGGCTGGGCGGCGGGGAGGCGCCCGGGCGTCACCAACGGGGGTTACCGCTGGCGGGGCCGGGGATGCTTCGAGACGCGCTTGGCCACGACTCGGTCCTTGGGCTCGGGTCTGAGAGTGCGGCGAGGCGCAGCCCGGGGTCCCTGGCGTCTGTCGCGCGCCCACGACTCCCTAAGGAGCGCATGCTACGTGAACGAAACACGCGACAAAACCTAGCCCCATGGGGTCGCGTTCTGGCCCAGGCGACCACAGCACGAGCAATAAGGACAAGTATAGAAGATGATGCCTGCAAAGGCCGAAGTGGGGCTGTCATGGGCAGGGCGGCCCGGGGCTTGTCGTTTTGAGTAAGGGCCCCAGGAGGCCACCTTGAGGAGGTGAACTTTGAGCAAAACAAGAGGGCGCAGGCGCAGCCTGGTAACACCTGGTTCAGGGTCTCCAGGCAGAAGGAATGGCCGGTGCAAAAGCCAGGCACGAGAAAGGGAGGTCGGCGGGGGCGTGACAGAGTGTGAACCCAGAGGACCCTGGGGACAGCCCACTGCCTGTCCTCCCGGTCTGGGTCAGACCCCCGGTGGGCAGGGCCGTCACTATGAGCGGGAGGGGGACGCGCTGAGTCCCCACTCCCCACCTAGCCTGGTGTTCGTGCAGGAGCCACGGCCCTAGCCACGCCCCCGGCCACTGGGGGAGGTGGAGAGAGGCGTGCCCAGCCCTGGCCGCTCCCCTGGCCACCCGGGAAGTCGAGAAAGACCAGTGTGCCAGGCTCACGCTCGCCGCCTTTGCTTCCTGGACATGTCCATGCACCGAGCTGCTGCGGAGCCGCTACCTGGCCAGATGGCTCTTCTCTGTGGGCGGGTTTCCCACCTGGGGAAAGCATCGCTCCCCCGCATTCTGTCCAGCGCACTGCCCCAAGGGCCAGCCTCCAGGAGGACCCATCAGAGGCAGCCTTTCCTGGGGGCAGAGACCCCTCCCGACCTGGGGAGAGTGTGGTGATTGGAGCAGGCCATGGGAGCCAGGGAGGAGCCCTGGGCCGAAGCAGGATAGACAGGATTTGGGGAGAGGGATCAGAGCCCCGTTTGGACCCCATTTTTTCCCCCTCTCCATAATTCCTGAGATTTACAGGGCAATCAGGCAAAGGTTCTCGCAAACCTGGGAGTGAAATTCTGAATTTTAGAAGTCTTTTATCCCCACTCCCCCACCCATTGTGTTGATCCCAGCAATAGAACCTCCAAATAAATGCTGTCCTAAGGTTTATATTTGCAGCCTGTCAAATAGATGAAAGGAACCAAGATTTATAAATCCGGTTTAGATAATTAATTGTAAGGCAAGTCTAGGAGAAGAATTTACTGCTTTTTCTTATTTTTGCAACTTTTTGTAATTTTTAAAATATTCTAAATCAAAAATTTTAAAAATTAATTGTGCTGAAGAATGATCATTCATAAACAACACCTGATGTGGATTCTTTTTTATTCTGGCCCAAGTCTACAAACCTTATGATGTACATAAGAGAAGAGAGGAAAAGAGAAGGCGGTAACAGAGAAGGCCTGTTGGTTTCTCTGGTTTGGGTTTGCTGAAGGCCACTCTGGTGGAGTAGGGGGTGGGCAGGGAGAGCAGAGGGAAGGGGTGAGTTGACCTGGGGTAGGCAGTGGTGAGGCCCTGACAGGGCAGGGGTGGGAGTGGCAGGAACTGGGGCCTGGATGAGAGGCGCATGTGAAGGGGAGAGTGGCTTGGAGGATGCTGGTAGAAGAGAAATGGGGGTGAGGTGTGAAATGGACATTGGCCAAAGCTGAGGGGTCCTGTGAACCATGTCAATTCAGATTCAGATATTCCTGGAACACCAGGAAATCAGAAGCTTCTGAATATGATCTGTTGCAAGGTCGGAAGGTGCACGCCTGTTCCTGCCAAAGTGGATGATTTGGAGTGAGCCTAAGAGCTGTGTGACGG
>NW_007729445.1:159426-160997 GCF_000696425.1 Galeopterus variegatus | reverse complement strand
GCTGAAACACATGGCAAAGGGGGTGGACATATGTGGGGTGAGGAATGGAAGCCATCAATCATTCATACAACCTACTGCGACCCCTAAAGCATTCCTCAGGGGCAAAATGGAGTTTCCTTTGGGAGTGTCACCCTGCAGCTGAGACTTAACCAGGCAATCGGACTGGAGACTTTTAGTAACTTCCCCAATAACCACTTGAAGATGAGTTTTATTCTCTCAGGTCAGGAGGAAGAGTCTGCTAGGAGTTGCTTGTGGAGCACATAGCCCTGGGGTCTTTGGAAAAGATTCAGATTTAGATGCTGCTTTGGTCTACCTTAAACACCATCCCTGCCTCTCCTACAACCTTGCTAAATTGGGCCCAGTCTCTCCTTTTAAAGAGCAAACAGAAAACTGGAGAAGGTTGCTTTGTCCTGTAGACACAGGGCTGGGACTAGGTGAGACCAGGGACATGAGGTGCAAAATGTAAGGAGGCACCACTCTCAGGGCCATGTAGGTGCAGGGTCAGCATGTGAGCAAGCTGAGCTAGCACACCTTCTTTAACTGTGTGCCTTAGCAGTGTCTCTCACCTCACCCTAATCTCAGCCCTGTTTAGACAACCAACAGAAACAATTTTGTGACCACTCAACTTTTCCATTGCCATTTCCATGTGACTGATGGNGGTAGGCAGTGGTGAGGCCCTGACAGGGCAGGGGTGGGAGTGGCAGGAACTGGGGCCTGGACGAGGGGCGCATGTGAAGGGGAGAGTGGCTTGGAGGATGCTGGTAGAAGAGAAATGGGGGTGAGGTGTGAAATGGACACTGGCCAACGCTTAGGGGTCCTGTGAACCATGTCAATTCAGATTCAGATATTCCTGGAACACCAGGAAATCAGGAAGCTTCTGAATATGATCTGTTGCAAGGTCGGAGGGTGCACGCCTGTTCCTGCCAAAGTGGATGATTTGGAGTGAGCCTAAGAGCTGTGTGACGGTGGTCCTGTTACTGGCCTTCTCTGAATCTCAGCTTTCTCATTTATAAAATGGGCTAAGAGCAGCAGCCACCTGCCCGGCTGCCTCTAAGGATTAAAGGAGATCACACACATAAAATGCTGAGCCCCTGCCTTCCCCATTGTGCCCACTAGATGTTAAGGCTGGTGGTGGTGTTAGAGCAGAGCCCTCTGGGATGTGTGGGTGGAGGAGAAAAGACCAGCGCCCACAGCTGGATTCTCATTCTGAGGGACCCACCACCACTCCAGTTCTTTCAAGGGTTCGGTTCATTTCATCTAAGTTGTGGAACTCACATGAACCGAAGTGGTTCGTAAGACTCTCTTACCAACTTTGTAATGCTGGTAGAGTCAGTGATGTTGGACTCTCTTCCCTTCCTGTTATCAGTAACATCTGTCTTCCTTCTTTTCTTCTTTGTCTGGCTAGGGATTTATCAATTTTATTGATTTTTCAAAGAACAGGCTTCTGTTTTATTGATTTTTCTCTAGAGTTTTTCTGTTTTCAGTTTTGTTGGTTTCTACTCTTTGTTGTTTCCTTCCTCATCCTGTTTTGGGTTTAATTGTTCTTTTAATTTCTTAAATCAGAAGCTTAG
>NW_007729445.1:156944-157937 GCF_000696425.1 Galeopterus variegatus | reverse complement strand
GAGTTCAGAGCATCTTGAAGGATGTCAGTGAATTGGGAAAAATATTTGCTACACAAAATTATTTACCCTTTAACAGCTTCTATAAATCAGTAAAAGGCTTAGCAAAAAGGAAAACTTGGAAAAAGACTCATGCATGCTGTCACAGAAATACAGATAGCCTACTGATGTCAGACAAGGTGCTTACACCAACCTCATTTTAATGATGCACATTAAAAAGGAGGACTATAGTGGATATTGTGGCAACTTCCCTGAAATCCCACTTTGTAGCAGGTTTTTAGGGGATTGAACCTCTGGTCCTCTCTAGCGTGGAACTCCTAATGGGTCCCAGTTAGTTAGAGTAATCCTATTGCTCTTGCAACAGTAGCTAGTTCAAGGACCTGGGCCCAGCAAACAGAACTGAAGAGCAGAGAGGAAAAGGAAATTGGGTCTTGGTGACATTTGCACACGAAAGACTAATCCAACACAAGCCCATATGCCCACCCTCTGATTCTTACAGTTAAGGAAGCCAATCCCTTTTAATATGTAAGACAGTTTGATGGGCCTTTCTGCAACTGGCACTTAACAGTCTTCCAACTGATATGAATCATTACTTTTCTTTTGTCATAGTGATAATGGATCAAAATGTTTTGCTGCTGTGCAGTATGTTGGCAGCTTCTAGGTAAAGGAGCATTCCTGCTCAGGTGTTAGGTGGTTCCTGCTCAGGTGTTAGGGGTTGTTGATTGGTGCAAGCTCTTCTGAGGGAAAGTAACATTTAAAATCCACCCATCTGGGCTCCCATGTTTCCATTTCTATGAGTACAGGTATTTTGCAGACGCAATTGACCATATACACACACAACAATTGTTAAATAAGATAATTCATCACAACATTATTTGTGATAAGGAAATAGTGGATGTGCACCAGTAAGAGAACTAAACAAATTATATTTCCACAGGAAGGATTATTGTGTAGTTTTGAAAATAATGGACACAACTTTATGTGATATGAGTGATA
>NW_007729445.1:154146-155158 GCF_000696425.1 Galeopterus variegatus | reverse complement strand
TAGTAAATGGCAAACGTATGCTGAGTTAGTTCAAATAATTCGAGAGCTGGGGATGCGGCAGCCCATGTTTAAGGTGAACACTCGCAGCCCAAACAGTGAAAATTTTACAGGCAACATGAGAGACATAGTGCTTCAGAATGCCCCATCAACATCCTTTGGGTAACTGATGGCCATACTAGCCCCATATATTGGTCATCCTATACATGAGGTAACGACCTTGATAGCCACCTTAGGTGAAGTAGAGGAGAAAAGACAAGCAAAAGGGGTCTGAAAGGTGGCTAAGACTAAACTCCCAGGAAATACTTGGGATTTTATCCCAAAGGGACCAAGCAAGACTAGTCGTAAGCAGATGTGGCTTGACTTGCTTGCAGTAGGGGTTGATAGGAAGAAAACTGACTGGCAGCCAAATACAGTTCTGTTTGGGAAGATGTAATGAATGCCTGTCGTGTTTGTCCAGTATGTGCTCAAGAGAGTCCACATCCCTGGTGGGTGCCCCATACAGATGGGCAAATAACTCAAGGAAGGGTGCCCCTGACTCAATGGCAGGTGGACTTTGTCAGACCACTGCCAAGGTAGGAGAATTTTCAGATACATTTTCACAGCTACTGATACAGCTACTGGTCTTCTATTTGTACGGCCTTGTAAGGCCCCAGACCAGGTAAACACTGTGAAGGTGTTGAATAGCCTTATGGCTATGTATGGCTGGCCTGTAGTCATAGAGAGTGATAATGGAACCCACTTTACTGGACAGGGGGCTCAGACGTGGGCCTCTTACTTGTCCATTCAGTGGAAGTTATATGTGCCATATCATCGCCAGGCAGTGGGAATGATTGAACAGTACAATGGTCTTTTATAAAAGGGACTAAGGCTATCTGTCCAACCGCCATCCCCGAAGGGGTGGACATGGCGGTTATGGCCAACAGTCAGGATTCTAAATGAGAGACCCCGCAACGGCGGGCCCTCTCCAGTGGAAGCTCTGTTGCACAGGGCTGCAGCACCTATACAACTGCAA
>NW_007729445.1:146959-153599 GCF_000696425.1 Galeopterus variegatus | reverse complement strand
TTTTTTTTTTTTGTCCTTTTTGAGACCAGCCGCACCACGCTCAGCCAGTTAGTGCTGTGAGCGCACCGGTCATCCCTATATAGGATCCGAACCCACGGCGGGAGCGCTGCAGCGCTCCCAGCACTGCACTCTCCCAAGTGCGCCACGGGCTTGGCCCGGAAGATTTTGAATGCACAGAGTGTATGGTGAGGGACCCTGAAGGGGTGGATTATGGGGAAAACGGGATAATTTATGCTCCCTCAACTCAGGTCTGGTTGGGGGTCAAGCAACACATTTCCTTGTAAACAAGTTGGGTGTGGGTGGAGTTAGTGAGCATGTGTGCCACTGTATCTTTTTAGTTACTTGCTATTGTGTTCTTGAGTTTGTGAAGCAAAAGCTGGCTGGCAGAGCTCATGTCTAAAAATAGAGCATGTTTACTCTGCTTGCAGCTGCTCAGTTTTTCTTTGGACTTTGCCAGTAGCAGTTGAGTTTTTGAGTTTCTCCTTTGGACTGCCTAGCTCCTAGTGTTGTGTGTGCTGAGTAAGGACTATTCTTTCTTCAACCAAGGCTCCAAGGAGCTTTTTGCCAGTTACCTAGCTCATAGACCTGTGTGTGAAGGGTTTGTGAGTGGGCTCAAGGGATCTGTGAGCTCCAGACCCAGCCCTAACTCTTCAAGTACGAATGACATCCTAAGAACTGTTCAAGGTGCTCTGCAGTATTTTCTGCCTCATTATACATATAGGAAATTGGTTTATGAGGTTTTTTTGGTTTGTTTTTTTAAAAAGGATGACATTCCAGTAGGCTTATGTAAAGCTAGGGTTAGGTACAGAGCTCACAGACCCTCAAGCCCATTGTCCAGACAAACCCTTCACATGCAGGTCTATGAGCTAGGTAACAGGATAAGGTCATTGGAGCCATGGGTGAAGAAATAATAGGCTTTATTTCTAAACATGAGCTCTGCCAACCAGCAGTTCAGAGCTGCTGCCTCACACACTGAAGAGCACACAAAAATAGCAACAAGCCAAAAGATACATGGGTGGGCATGCGCACTAACTCTACTCCCACACAACATGTTTACAAAGGATGTGCTGCACCACACCCAGCTGGACCTGAGGCAAGGGGCCTGACTAAACTACTCTATTTTTCCTCACAGCTTAACCATGAGTAATCTTCAGAAAGTTCATCTAAAAAGTCATACTATCTTTTGTTGACCTAAAAAGAAACTGAGGCCAAATACATATCACAAGTATTTATTAAGCCAGTATGACAATTGCAGCTGGGGAGATGCATAGTCAGGTCACCCTGAGAAATGCCTTCTGAAGAGGGCCAGCAGAACTTAGCATGTTAGAATCACAAGAAGGGGGAACAGTCAAAGGAGAGAGAAAGACAGCACTGCCTAAATACTTCATCAGCCTTCCTCTTGGTTGTGATAGAGCATAACAAATTTTTAATACAAGAGCAGCTGTGTTAGAACTTAATGCCTGGGAAAAAATTATGCTTGAACAATGGACAGTTGCTGCAGCTTGTAGAAGTAGTAAAGCAAGGCCATGATTCAGTAACTTACAGAGCTAACAGTTTCTCTTTGAGTTTGCAGATTTCCTGGAAAGGAGATAAAGTCAGAGCCAAGAAGTCTGACTCCAGGCCTCACAGGACTCAACATAAAGAGATTAAAACATGTTGATCTGCACGTAGTCACCCTATCCCTGCATCATTTCTAATACACTTCTCCTATTGTCCTTTGTCTTATACAAACCCCTCTGAAAACCTGGGCCATTGACACAGTTATAGCCTGGCTCTCTCCTCAGGTCTGAACATAAAGCTTCCTACTGGGATAGAAGGTGCTCAGTTTCCCTGGGTTTGGGTTTCAGGACACACCTCTGGGTTTCAAGCCACTCTCCAACTCAGGCCCCTTCTCTAGGCTGTCCCCTAGAGGAAAGTTACTGTTGCCAGTTAGACCTACTTTCAGCACCAAAATAGGGAGATTGAGACCACAAGGGGCTGGTTTATGCAAATCTAGTGCTGGGCATACTTAATAGAGAAGGGTTATATAACTGTGGTAGCTGAGCATGTTCAGTAAGGTGGAGTTCATCCTTTGAATGACCTTCTACTAGAGGTGCTAGAGAGCATAGAATATTCTTGAACATGCTTGGTAGTGTGGCAGGATTTGACTGATGAACATGCTCCAAAAGGGGACCAACTGAGCATGTGCAAGACTGTGTTACATAACTGAGAACCACCCCTCAATTGGATCTGCATTAGATATCATAAATATGCATTAGATAGTGAGACTATGAATCCCAGCAGAAGGCAGGGCTGTTGCACACTCTCCTTGAGCCATCCCACTCTGTCTGTGGAATGTGTATTTCTTTTTATATCAAACTTACTTTTCAGCAGGTTGTTGTTTGCTTTCCTGTGTCCAACCTGCACTTTCCTGTGTTTTACTTTGTATCCAACATATTTTCAGCGAGTGGCTGCTCACACTCTTGAGCCAGCCTACACTCTGTACTAAACTGTAAGTATGTATTTCTTACTTTTTTTAAAGTTTGGTGTGGGCCCTGCCCAGTCTCTGGAGCTAGGCCACACTCTCCCTGTGGAACTTGTATTTCTTATCTGTTACATTAAACTTGTTCTCACTTTCTACTGTCACTCCTCTCTTGAATTCCTTCCTGTGGCAGAGTCAAGAACCTGGTAAGAGGATGGGGTGGGTTAAAGCTGACTCTTGGGTCCCCAGACTTTACCTCGGACATCACTACCTGGCACCAGCATTTGGGATTTACGAGTCTTTTGTTTCTCTTCTTTCTGAGTACAGAGCAGCCAAACTAGGGCGTGGGTAGGAGCCGTACATGACATACACATCTGGGATTATTACTAGGTTTCATCCTACTGCAGGATCTAGGGCAAGGGTAATAAGCATTTTACATTATTGTATGGCTTTTTGGTGTCATTAAGTCTGCCTCTGAGTAAAAATAATCTTAAGATAATGTTTTCCAAGACACATGGATGTGATTACCTACTTATCCCAGATATCCCAAGGCACTATAATTTAGCTGACCTTGTTAGAGCAGTCTTTTGGTTATCACTTTTATTTTTTTTTTCCTTTTTGTCTTTTTTCGTGACCGGCAACGGTATCGCAACCCTCAGTGTCGCGCCTGCACCGCGCTCAACCAGTGAGCGGACCGGTCTCTATATGGGATCCGAACCCTCGGCGGGAGCGCTGCCGCACTCCCAAGCGCCGCACTCTACCGAATGCACCACCGGGCCGGCCCTGGTTATCACTTTTAACTCTATTTTTCCACGAGCTTTTTGAAGTACTCTTGTATGTATGCAAGAACTTTCTGGAAGGATTGACAAAAACTTAGCTGTCTTTAAGGATTGGCTTCTAGGGCTTTAATGTGGGGACAAGGCATTTGGTGTTGTATGTCTAACTTGTCTGTGCATTGTTTTATACAGTGTGCACATCTTGATTTTTCAGTTAAAATTTTGTTAAAGAATTTCCTAATGTGTTTTTGGAGCCAGAAATGAAGCACATTCAGGTTGTGGAGATGTATGCGGGGTGGTCTCACCTCTCTGCACAGAACAGCCCAACCAAGCAATGGAGACGTCTCCATGTAGATGTTTCATTGGAACATATTGGGGTTCCTCAAAAATATATACATCTTAAAAACTGAAAACGCACCCACTAACCTCGTGAGAAATGCTACAGAGACTTGCAAACAAAAAATGAGAAATGGTTTATCTTAAAGTTGTAACAGGGCCCACCCAGTGGCTCACAAGGGAGAGTGCGGTGCTGGGAGCACAGCGGTGCTGGGAGCACCAAGGCCGCGGGTTTGGATCCTATATAGGGATGGCCAGTGCGCTCACTGGCTGAGCACGGTGCGGGCGATACCACACCAAGGGTTGCGATCCCCTTACCGGTCACAAAAACAAAACAAAACAAAAAAGTTGTAATAATTTGCCCAAGTTTACGACAGGTAAAGATGTACTCAAACTCTGGACTTGACCCCCGAACTGCCCTAAATATGTTTAATTTGATCTATTGGAATGTAACCGAATTTGCAGCATTTTAGACCTCGGATCCGCACATTAGGAAAATCCCCCAAGGCGGAGGCGGCGTACCCCGGTGAGAGCCCACACCCCTCCGCGTGCGCCTTCTCTCCCGCCCGGCCCGGCTGCTCTGCGAGACGGCTCTTCCCGCGCTCGTGCGCCGAGGCTGCCTATGGCTCGGGACGCCGTGGCCCAAGCAGCTCCCACCCAGCCGGACTGACCGGGAGTAGAGCTGTTCAGCCGAACAGGGACGTCGGGGGACAGACGACAGCTCTGCAGGGAGCGGGTTGAACCCACAACCCCCCGCGAGCCATCAGCGGAAAGCCAGGACGCCGGAAGCTCGTGCCGGCTCCGCATTAGGCTGCACGTCCCCGGCCCGCGGAGGATGACCTACGCCATGACCCTGAGACACCAGGACCAACGGGAAGACTGCCTGTCAGCTGGCAACCCGGGCGCCCCAGCCCTGCCCTCCATCTCCAAAGGGCCCCACGGAGAGGGGCGGCGCCGGGCCCTGCGGCAGCCAATGGGCGGCGACTGCTGCGGATCCTGAACCGCGGGCGGGAGGAGCCTTCGCGAGCCCGTGGTGGGCGTGGCCTGGCTTGCCGCGCAGCCGCAGCGGCGCGAGCGAGGGGCGGGGCGGTGCCAGGTGGGCGGGGCCTGCTCCTGGGTTCGTCCTAGTGCGGTTGAGGATTTGACATTTCTTTCCAGTCAGTTTTTATAGATTTACTTTTAACTCAGATCAGACGCTGTGTATAATTATGTATCCGTCTCTACTCATAATAGGGTGAGCAATTCCCCAAGCCATTAAACATTTTAAAAGCGTTATTTTAATGACCTCATAATATTCCAGTGCGTGGATAGATACATCATGTTATTCTTCCGTCTCTTTGTAGGTGAGTAGATTGTTTCCAGAGTTTCACTAATTAATATAAGTCACTGCAGCAAACGCCATTACCAAAAACCGTTCACTCATATTGACTTCTTCGGGATAGCTACAGAGTAGGGACAGTTACATGGTCATACATACACACACACACATACACATATATGTGTGTGTTTAACTTTTTTTCCTAACTGCCCCTGAGATTGCATCTCTCGTGCATACTTATGCAGCATCCAACATTATGTTTAATTTTTTTGTCAGTTTGACATAGATGTTGGTTTATTATTTTTATGCTATTCATACTCTTATATGAATTGTCTGTTTGTATTCTTTGCAGGTTTTGTATTGGGCTGATGGTGTGTTTTTCCTTACTGATTTCCAGAGGTTTTTAAAATAAACTTAATGCAATTTCCGCCTTGGAACCTCATCTAGTTTGTAAATCCCTGTAGCATTTGTAAAGGAGATGGAATATAAAATTTTTTTATAATCATATGCTGTTTCTTCACTTGGTCAGGCATTAATAGCTATTATGACACCCAACTAAAGCAGTCCTTTCAGCGCTGAATGCTAACTGACGTGGTGAGAACACTGAACCCTGGCTGCTCTTTTTCAGGTATCTTGCTTTTATGTCTACTTAGACTTCTAACACGTTCTCAATACCTCATGTACTCTTTTAAACACTTAGATGTGATCATTGATAATGATAAAGTAAGACTGCAGCAATGTTGTGATAAGGCTTTATTTGAAATTGTTTTATGAAAAGTGGTGTATCGCCGATTTTGACATTTGGTTTTGAAGCAAAGTCGATTTAAAAGCATTTGTGACGACCCAATTAAAAAATGGGCAAAGGAGTTGAATAGACATTTTTCAAAGGAAGACATACAAATGGCCAACAGACACATGAAAAAATGCTTAACATCACTAGTCATCAGGGAAATGCAAATTAAAACTACATTGAGATACCACCTCAACCCAGTTAGACTGGCTATAATCAAAAAGACAGTGAATAACAAATGCTGGGGAGAGTGTGAAGAGAAGGGAACACTCCTGCACTGTTGGTGGGACTGTAATTAGTACGACCACTATGGAAAACAGTATGGAGGTTTCTCAAACAGCTACAGGTAGATTTACCATACAATCCAGCAATCCCTCTTCTGGGTATATACCCAGAGGAATGGAAATCATCGTGTCCAAGAGATACCTGCACTCCCATGTTCATCGCAGCTCTGTTTACAAAAGCCAAGATATGGAACCAGGGCTGACCCCGTGGCTCACTCAGGAGAGTGCAGTGCTGGGAGCACAGCAGCGCTCCCGCTGCGGGTTCAGATCCTATATAGGGATGGCAGGTGCGCTCACTGGCTGAGTGTGGTGTGGGCGACACCCAGCCAAGGGTTGCGATCCCCTTACCGGTCACAAAAAAAAGAAAAAAAAAAAAAGATATGGAACCAACCTAAATGTCCATCGATGGATGATTGGATAAGGAAGCTGGTATATAAACACCATGGAATACTACTCTGCCATAAAAAAGAATGAAATACTCCCATTTGGAACATGGGTGAACCTGGAGAAACTTATGTTGAGTGAAAAAAACCAAAGCACAGAGGGATAAATACTGCATGTGCTCGCTCATATGTGGGAGCTAAGGGAGAAAGGAAGGGAGAAAAGAAAGCCCACAGGACTGCGGTCGTCTTACGAAGGGAGGGAACATTCCTAGGGCTACAAAGCAGAGTGGGG